>NC_134486.1:241126105-241278605 GCF_040206685.1 Ascaphus truei | reverse complement strand
TACCTCTCTCTCCTGTCCTGTATCTGTGTCACTCTCACTCACTCTCTCTCTCTCTCTGTCTCTCTCTCTCTCTCTCTCTGTCTCACCCACAGGCTCTCTCTCTCACACTCTGGATCTCTTATTTACCCTATATATCTTAACTGCCCTATACCTACACCGAAATAACCTATACTGCTTTCTTCCAGATCTAACTCTCGAGCTTCACACAGAAGATATCGGAATCCCCCCTAAACCAGAAGACAGGTAGGGAACACCTCCCCTCCAATGTATAACATTGCGGGAATGAGGGTACCTGGACATTGAGGGAATGTTCTTACTAGGAATTTATTAATTTATTTTTTTTAAAAGCAGGTCTGGGGGCGGGACTGAGAGCGGGACTGGGGGCGGGGCTAGGTGGTGAGTAGATTTTTTGTTCGGCGAGTAGATTTTTGGGTGATTTGTCGACCACTGTATATAAATATATATATATATATATTAGTTGCATGATGAAGCCACTGTACAAATGAATGGGTGAAGGGTGGGTATCTGGCCAGGGTGGCTTAACCCCTTAATTACCTTATCAGAATGTAATTGCAGTTTATTGGCTATGTATTTTGTTGGCAACGGAGGACACGGATTTTGCTGGCAAGGGGGCTTCTTATTGATGAGGTCAGTAGAACTTTATTTATTTTATTATGCTAGTTAATATGTTTAATAATGGGCAAATAATCTATTATCCCTATCTGGGATTGATGTATTTAATGTATAGGACATGTTTATTTTTTTTACATACAGGGTTGTTTCCTCAGGTCTGCGGGGGACCTATGGAGACCACCTGTGGTCTCCTCGGGCTTCTCACGGGTAAACATCTGCCGGGTCCATAGGGGAAACCTGAAGGGAAGAACCGGTGGCCCCACATCTGTGGGGGCACCGCGGACCCATAGGGATCACCTGGGGGCCCCAAGACCCCTGTGGGAACCACCCGAGGCCCCTCAGACACCTGTGGGTCTGACCCGGGGCCCCCCAGACAGCCGTGGGCCTACCCATGGGGACCCCATTGTGGCCCACGGTGACCCGCGGAGACCACCTGGTGGACCACGGTGCCTGGCGGGGACCACCTGTAGGCCTCCAGACCCTGTTTGAAACATGGTGCTGGGTTACTGTAGGTCTGTGAGGTGACCCGTCAGGCCCACCGGGGACTCCCGTGGGCATGGGGTATTAACCCTGTATGTAAAATAATAAATCATGTATTTATGGGGGGGCACAGGAGGTGGGTTATGTATTTAATAAATATAATGATGTTTTTTGTGGGGCTGTGTATTGTTTTTATTGTGGGTACTGGGGGTGGGGGAAGGGGGTATTGGCCCCAAGGGTATGTGGGTAGGCCTCCCGGCTGGGTATTGGGTGAGTGAGGGTGGTTAGGCCTCACGGGGTGGTTGGTAGTGGGGGAGGGTATGTAGGCCTCCCGAGTGGTGTGTGAGGGTGGGTTAACCCCTTAATGACTGTAGCGGTTAATAACCGCTATGGTGATTAAGGGGTTAGGGGACATTATATTGGCTGTTTTTATTCATGTTTATGTTTTGCAGCATCGGAGGGGGCATGGACGGTGATGAAGATGAAGATGGCCTTCATCGTGGCAGCCAGACATGGGTGAGTGCTATATGTATTTATTGTATTTATTGTTCTTTATGTATTTTAAATGGGCAAATTCACTATTATCCATATGTGAATAATATTAATTTTGCACATTACTATACAGTGTGTGTTAAGGGTGGTGTATTTATGTGTTGTAATTTTTTTTGGGGTGCACTGAATTGGTACTGCAGGCCTGCGGGGAACACCCGAGGGCCACCGCCGGCCTATAGTATCATTGCTGTACATCCCAAAAATGTGATATATGTAATGGGGGTATATGGTTTGTTGGGGGCACAGGGGGGGGGTGTATGTTGTTTATTGAAATGTTTATTGGGGGCAATTGTCCCCAATAAACATGCTGTTATGCCTTAACCCCTTCATTGCCTTAGCGGCTATCCGCTATGGTAATGAAGCAGCATTAATGTATTTTAATAATATTGTGCGGGAGCTTCCGAGTTACAGGCCCCAGTTTGGGGCATCGGTGCCAGTGTCGCCGCCATCTTTATAGCGGACACGTCGCATATGGGACACTATAAAGATGGCGGCGACACTGCCACCCGATGATACATACCGGGGCCTGAAACTAGGGAAGCAGGGGGTCCCTGATCCACAAATCAATGCGGTTCAGCTCAGGGGACCCCCTGCTCACAGTACACTATTATTAAAAATTCATTAATGCTGCTTCTTTACCATAGCAGATAGCCGCAAAGGTAAGGAATGATTGTTTATTGATATGTGTGCTTTACTCATAGTGTAGGAAACTCCTCCAGCAGCAGCAAGAAGCAAAGTGGAGCACAGCCGTAAAGTAAACAGGGCTAGACCGATGTGGTGACTAAAAGATTTATTGAACAGACATGTGCAGCTGATGGATCCTCTGACGCGTTTCAGCCCTCAGGCCTTTGTCAAAGAGTCTAGCCCTGTTTACTTTACGGCTGTGCTCCGCTTTGCTTCTTGCTGTTGCTGGAGGAGTGTCCTGCTGTTTCCCTGCTGGATGGCATGCCGGGCAGTTGCTGCTTCCGGACGAGATCACCGCCGGTCACATGACCGCCCCACGTGACGTCGCAGTCACAGGAGGGTTGGCAGTGCAACGCTGAAGTTACAGAGGATCGAGCCACGGCGTTTTTACCTCTCCTAACCGTGAGTGTTTGCAACGAGTTGGTGCCCAAAGCTGGGCCAGTTGCTATATTGATATATACATACTCAGAGGTTACGCCTAACTGCCAAACATCCTGATAGAGTGAATTTACACGCAGCAACTGCCACGTTTCCTTCTGATGCACCTGATGGGATAACTAGTTTACCCGTTTTTACTTTACTCATAGTGTAGATGTGCAGAGGGTCTCCGGAGCTGAACCGCTTTGGTTTTAGGTCCGGGGACCCCTGCTTCCCGAGATACAGGCCCCTTTATGGGGTGCCGGTATCCCTCTGCTTTGTTTACATTCCGCGGTCACGTGATCGGGACATTTAAATGCAGAGGGATACTGGCACCTCATAATGGGGCCTGTATCTCGGAAAACAGGGGGTCCCCGGACCTGAAACCAATGCGGTTCAGCTCTGGAGACCCCCTGCACATGTACACTATGAATAAAATTGTATTTAAAAGATTTCTTAATGTTGCCGATGTTTGCGCCGAGAGAGCGGCGGATCTATTTCTGCTGCAGACACATCTCGGCAAGGGACGGCTTATCGGCAGCTTCTCGACAGGCAGACTGTCTCGCCACCGGTTACTCGCCATGTTTGGGAATGTTGCTCTCGCTGTGATTCGCCAGGGATTCGGCCCTTCCTGCATATAGCGAGGGCAACACGCCAAAAACATTGCGAATTCAAACCCCTGGCGTATGTAATTTTCCGCCGATTACTGCATGACCCCCTAGTAATTACATTAATATGTGTGTCTGTATTTCTATTCAAACCACTCCGACAGCTCAGTACAATTTTTAGTAATACATATATATGGGAATAAGTGTATTACGGCTCAGTTAGCAGTAAATAGTTGCTTTGTGTTGCCAAAACCCAGGATTAATTGCATGCACATCTATTGTCACTAAATCCTATGTTATGATCATGTAGTGGAAAAAGGCACATATTGGTCACATAAAGAGTGTTTAGATCCCTCCTTTATTAATATGTGTAGTTTATTCCACATATAAATAGCTGTATATCAGATATAAATATCAGGAGATGTACCATGAAAGTAGCCAAGCGAAGAAGCGGTGCACTGAGGTAAGTATGAAACCAAACGAATATTTATTGAAAAAAAGGACAAACATCACGAAGCTAGGAACCTCTGACACGTTTCATCCCACAAGGGACTTTCTCAAAGAGTGAGTGGTAAACCGTCTACAGCTAAACTGTGATAGGCTAACCATAAATTAATTAAGTATGGCAACTCCTCTAAACAGCTGAAGATTAATTAGTAAGAGTGCCGTTCAGTCTATACAGATATAGCGGTGCATAAGAGGGGAGAGAAGGGTAACAACATACAAGTGTAACTAATACATAATAACATTTAAACAACCAAAATAATAATAAACAACTTATTGCAAAAATACTGTAAGATAGTGTCAACAGTAGTAGCAAAAGATAATATAAAACCAACATACAAGCGACATGAGTAAAAAAAAGGAGAGGATTAAATAAAGAAATAATACTGAAATAACCTTCTCAAAAATAGATAAGAAACAGGATGATAAATTCAAAAATATATAATAATTGGAAATTATATATATAAAGATTGCAAAATAATAATATAATGAATAATTAATTAATGAATAATTGAATAGGGTTCGAATAGTATCAGCCATAAAAAATATATGTATAGTAAATCAATCAAACTCACTAAATATATATATAAGAAATAAATGATATTTATATTAATCATTTAGTATCAGCCTGTCTCATATCAGTATAACAGTAAGAGATTGTCAATAGAAACATGGGTTTAAAAATAATAATACCACAAAGATAAATATAATAATAACATAAAATAATGATATATCATAGTGTATGTAATATTAATCAATATAATAACAAATATAAGTAGTATCACTAAAATGAAGTACAATATATTTATAACTAAATAAACATAATATACAATACTAAAAGGAACAATAACAAATAAAAAATAAAAAATCAGCAAACAAAATAGAATAAAGCTGAAATTGACATAAAAAAAGTGCCTCATACGTGTGTTATCATGACCAAAGAATAAGACATTTCTATGCTTGTTGGCCCTTGAGCACTGGTGGCAGATTACCTCTGCTTTGCTTCTTCTGATACCATGAAAGTAGGATGGAATCACAAAATATAGACACAATTTGATATATAGAATCCCTATAATAGGTTACTGTATATCCACATGTGATCAGATAATCATAGGAGAGATGTACTCGTAGTAGGTAGCCTAATATCTCACAGAGACCAAAGATAATAACACAGTAATGAGAGTATAAGGTGTGTATGTCTATCAAAATAAACCCCCCCCGCTAAGGTAATGAACAGGTTAACGCCTCCCGTAACCCTCCCGATAGGCATAAACATCCACCACGGGCCAAATACCACCTTCACCCACCCCTTCTACCTCCAAGAAACAGGCAATGGTATTTAACCCCTTCATTACCTGTGGTTAGACGCTTAGGTAATGAAGCCACCTGTAAATTTATTTTTATTACATAGAATCGAAGCAGAGGGTCTCCGTAGCTGATATTAATGTGTATCAGCTCCAGAGACACCTGGCTTCAATCCTATGCAGTAAGAATACATTTTTTTCTACAGAGTCGCATCATGGATCCCATCTTGTCACCTTTCAGGTGGCGAGATCAGAATGTGTGAGTTGCAGCCGCGATGTGAATCTCGGAGCTACCTGAAGAGCTTGATTTCTCAGCGGGAGAGCTATCGATCGGGAAGAAGCAGGTCTCGAGTAAGTTTGCCATGTTATCAGAGCTTTCTGAATAGATACACATGCAAACTCGCTCGAGAAGTGCCCAAAACTGTTGATAACTCGCTTATTAAAGTTACTAGAATTGGCCCTAAAGACTGTATTCTGATATTTCCTTCACTACAGGATCTGGCACCAAGTAGAACTCTATTTCCATAAAGTATATCTGTTTTTTGCATTTTGGGAGATGAACCTTCAAGCTCTCCAGGCTGCTACCCCTACCAAAGGACTTTTGCTCAACATTAGGTGGACTGGATCACATCCAGTTGCCATCACTCTTTGTTTAAGTATTGCACTTTATAATCGGTTTAGCGTTGCTGTATGCACTTTCTTTGTTTTTTTCAGCTAATGTCTGTTTTTAATACCTTTACTCCTTCTAAAATCAACTTCTGAATGTTCTGTAGTAGTCTCTTTTTTTATTATTATTATACTGTATCACGTTGTAACGAGTGCTCACCACAAATAGGACGGGACCGCAGGGCTGAGGTGGGGATGTTAGAAGACACCAACCAACAACTGCGCAACCGTGTCCGGATTGCTGAGTCGTAGTCGTGTAGCTGGGTCAGGGTAGGAGAGGTCAGGATAGTCGTGGTCTAGGATTGGAGAAGTCGGATGGTCATTGTGCGTAGCCAGGGTTCAGGAGTAGAGAGGTCAGAATGGTCGTTGTGCATAGCTGAGGTCCGGGGTCAGATAAGGTAGAGGTCCAGGTTCAAGCTGAGGTCAAAGGTACAAGAGATCAAGCAGAATGCACAGAGAAATAGTAGGGCAGCAGGATGCTTGAGGCAAGCACTAGTACATAAACACAAGTTTATGCTCAGCCAATTTGCCTAGGGGCTGGCTGAGCATATAAAGCACAGAGAGCCAATGGGAAGGCTGCAGGCAGTGAGTCATCACACATAGACTGTGTATTGGTAGGCAGGGGCGGAGTGTATCCCAGCTATGGAGTAATTACGGGAATTAGCATTAACCCCTCGAGTGTTTCTGGTCATGTGACGCCGACATAGTGTAGTGTAGTGGAGACAGGAGCGTCCTCCGTTGTGTCACGGGAGGCGGTGTGGGGACGGAGCCTTGGTCCGGTGCTGGTGCATGCATGAGGGACATCACCCAATGTGTCATAGCACACGTCACAGAGGTGGGACCGAGGTCCAATCCTCACACGCGTATATCTTGTCAACATTTTCTGTAACACACACAAATCTCCAATTTTTCCTTATACTGTACTTAAGCTGTTTAACCAAGTATCATCTTTAAAAAGTAAACAATTTCTTCAATTAGCCACTTTTTGTTGTTGCTATGTCATAGCTGATCTATAATCCTTTTTATTTCCTCTGTTTCCATAACATCTCGGCCATCTTTTAAATTTGAAGACCAATGTTGACGAACTCCTGATCTTAAAATACAAATATGTTTACTTCTGTTCCTTTTTCTCCCCAACTTTCCACTTTAATAAGTAACTGCATTCTTTTATGTCTTCCCATATCTGTCTTTTATCCAATACTGTAGTTTGTATGGAGTAACAAATTTTAATTCATTGCTACAAGAAGCACCTTACACATTAAAATTCCAGCTCCTATTCAATATGCTCTGAAGCCATTTTCCTATCCTCAGAGGGGCTCATATTGATTCCCAACATAGAATAGAAGCTTATAATACTAATTTAATCATTAATAAAATGTGGATATGGAATGTTAGCAATCACATGACATGATACAGAGTACAAGCAAAAAAACGTGACCGACAGCCTTATGGTTTAGATTTGTATGTTTTGAAGTACTGTACATATGCTTATTTTCATCAGGGTCAAGAACTTGTGTAAATGGCATACTACAGAAAGTCTGTTTGTTTTTAGTTTTCCCTCAAAAGATGAATTACATTAAGACAACATATTGAAGTACTGTATTAGGATAGAAACTCTGCTAAAGGCTTGGAATGGGTGAAAACATACTGTAAGTATACAGTATCAAGAAATACTATTGAATATTAATCCACCTATGTGTTTACTTTTTTCCAGTACATTTAACTTACTTGTCAATTGCCATACTTCTAATAGGACTTTTTAGCTGGGTGGCTGATTCATTAAAGCCTGTGTGATATTGTTGAATTTGTATTATTATTACTATTATTATCTTTTATATTTATATGGTGCCAACACATTCTGCAGCAGAGTTCAATGTGAGAGTAAAGCCAAGAACAAAACATAAATATATACAATTTACAATATATTAAAACAATATATAATTAGTTTCTTGATCTGAGAAGCTTCCAATCTAATATAAATGGGAGAGTGACGACACATGAATAGGTGGGGTATCCTTGTGTCGTCACTCTCCCATTTATTTTATATTGGAAGCTTCTCAGATCAAGGACCTAATTATATATTGTTTTAATATGTGGTCAATTGTACTATACCAAAGGCTGGTCAGGAGGCTGCTGTGTAGGCCTCTTTTAGGTTTTGAGGAAACTTTTTAAAGTGTTATTTGAGGGGGGGGGGGGGGGGGGCGGGCAGAAGACAGTGTTATGGTGGGGGTAAGATGTTTCACAGTTAGAGTGCAGCACTGAAGATTTTGTGGAGGCAGAAAAGAGAGGAAATAATCAGAGATGTGCAGAACCATTGGTCAGGAGCCCAGCAGAGACTTGTAAGAGATCGGGGGACACGCGCCCTACAGCGGGTCCCCGTCACCCCGGCTTCCAGCACTACCGCACGTTCCATGCCCCCTCCCCACCGGCTCCTTACCCGCTCCGGTCGGGCACCGCTCCTGTCCTCCGCAGCGCACGCCGCCTCCGCCCACACGCTGCCGGGGCGCGCGCGTGGGAGTATTACAGGGCGCGTGCACACCCGTTCTCTTATGCAATTCTCCTGCAGTCTTGGCTCCACCTCCCATCAGCTGGAAGCTATTCCCACTAGTGAACACCACGCAAGGCATCTGAGCCTATCCCTGGGGCTGCTCAGTGAGGCCCCCGCTCCACCTCTTGCTCCCATTAGTTCTCCCACATATATAGTTCCTGTCTGCCCTCTCCTTCCTCACTCTGCATAGTTTTCTTATGGCTCTTGTAGTACGGAGGTCTATGTCTGACTCTCTTGTGTTTTGCAGCTCTCGCTCCAGTCCCTGCCCTCGTTTGATACCCTTGGATTTGATCTCGGCTCTCGTTAGACTTCGTGTACCTCGCTACTCCCTGGACTCGGCTTTTGACCTCACTACACTGCTCTCTCCTGCCCTTGACCTACGCTTTCGGATCTATAACTTCGGACCTCTGGCACCCCGGACGCGGCAAGTATCTGGCTAACCCTTTTTCACCAGTCCCGGCAACGCATCTTACCACACTCTGGGCATGCCCTCACTGCTGTGGGTGCGTGTTATACCCTTACCCACCTCAGTACTGGGGACTGGCCAGGTCTGCGGGCAGTCAAGCGTTACATTATGCAGAGCCCACCAAATGCAGACCCCCCTGAGGTGGGCCAAGGTGTGTCCATGGAACACTGACAATTCCTGAGCGATCAAGTATCTGCCGTGGCACAGCAGCTTTCTAACCTCTCCCTGCGGGACCCGCTAGCAGCGCCGTCCCCTCCTGCTCCGGTACCTATGGGCATCGCAGAGCCACGTATTCCACCACCCAACCGTTATGCCGGAGATCCCCTCACTTGCCGGGGATTCCTGAACCAATGTGACGTCCAGTTCGAGATGTCCCCATCTCGGTTCCCCACAGATCACTCCAAGGTGGCCTATATCTACGCCTTGCTGACGGGCAATGCTCTCGCTTGGGCTTCGCCTCTCTGGGAACACAGATCAGAGATAACGCAAGATTTCCCTAGATTTCGATGGGAATTCCAGCATCTTTGATACGCCGGCGCTTAGGGAGACTGCCGCTTCATCCTTGTTTCATCTCTCCCAGGGTCGCAGGTCGGCTGCAAGATATACGGTGGAGTTCCGCACAATCGCTGCGGAGACTCGGTTGAATGATGAAGCCCTTTCCGCGGCGTACTGGCAGGGCTTTGCCGAATCCCTCAAGGATGATCTGGCAGGTCATGCTCGTCCTTCTTCGTTGGAGGATCTCATCTCCCTCAGCATCCGGGTGGACCAGCGCATTCAAGAGAGACGCCAGGAACGCCAGCGTCCCCGATTTATGTCGCCCACGGCTCCTTCTCCAAGGTCTCCTCCCTTGGTCCTTCCGGCATTGGATGCCCCCGAGCAAGTGCAGATCGGTAATCAACAGCTCCAGTCTGCTGAAAGAACGTGCTGCCGAAATGAGGGCCTCTGCTTCTACTGTGGTCCCCAGATCACCAAGTACGTCACTGCCGCCTGAGACTGGGAAACGAGAATGCCCAGTGAAGTTTGATGGGCTTTCCCTGGGTACCATCTCTCCTTGCTCCTCTCCTCCCAAAGAGCTACCGAAGAGAATTCTTTTGCCTATAACCCTCGAGGGTCCCAATGTCCGGGTAGTGGTCGCAGCATTCATCGACTCCGAGTCTGGTGGCAACTTCCTGGATCACGACTATGCATGCAAAAACCGGATTCCGTTAGTCAAGAAGAGAGTACCCTTCGGTCTTGAGGCTATTGATGGCCGACCCCTCCAACCAGCGTTCATCATTTGGGAATCTGTTCCCCTCACACTCTCCACCGCGGACGGTCACACTGAGGTCATCATCTTTGATGTCTTCCATTCTCCCACAGTCCAGGTCATTCTGGGATTACCTTGGCTCCAGCTTCACAATCCGTGTGTTGATTGGACGGACAAATTGCCGATCCAGTGGGGCTCTACCGTGAAGGAGGCTGTCGTAACCCCCGTTACCACGCTCACTGGCCTCGACACTTCGATACCACCTCTCTCTACCTTTCCAGAAGTATACCGGGATTTCTTGGATGTCTTTAACAAGACCCAGGCTGAGGTTCTGCCGCCTCAACATTCGTATGACTGCCCCATAGAACTAATTCCTGGAGCCACACTCCCTAAGTCTAAATCTTACCCCCTCTTCGTACCTGAGACTGAGGCTATGACTACCTACATTCAGGAGAAAAGGACAGCTCATTAAGACCCTGTATCAACTTTCGTGGGCTTAATAAGATCACAGTTAAAAACCGGTGCCCCCTTCCATTAATCTCGGAACTCTTTGACCGGCTCCAAGGAGCCTCGGTATTCTCCAAACTCGACCTGAGAGGAGCTTACAATCTAATCCGAATACGGGACGGCGACGAGTGGAAGACTGCGTTCAACACACGCACGGGCCATTCTGAATATCTCGTGATGCCGTTTGGCCTCTGCAACGCCCCAGCCGTCTTCCAAGAATTTATGAACGACATCTTCCGGGACATTTTGGGTAATTTCATCATAGTATACCTAGACGACATCCTCATTTTCTCCAGAAACCTTGAGGAGCACATACACCATACCAGGGTTGTCCTCGCTCGGCTCCGCGCAAATAGCCTCTACGCGAAGATGGAGAAATGTCTCTTCCACCGATCATCCACAGCCTTCCTAGGCTAAATAATTTTCGACAAAGGCTTCACCATAGATCCTGAGAAATTGAAGGTTGTCCTAGACTGGCCGTTACCGAATTCCCTGAAAGCTGTCCAGCGTTTACTTGGGTTCTCAAACTACTATCGGAAATGTATCCGTAATTTTTCTACTATTGCTCTGCCCATTACCGCCCTTACCAGAAAAGGGGCTGATCCGTCAGCATGGTCCCCTGAGGCCATCAAAGCCGTCGAGTTCCTCTAAGGAGCCTTCGTCTCCGCCCCCATCCTTCGTCACCCGGACACGTCTCTTCCCTTTACCTTTGAAGTTGACGCTTCTGACGTTGAGCTGGGGCAGTACTTTCGCAAAGGTTCACACCTCAAGAGAAATTCCATCCTTGTGGTTTCTTTTCAAGAAAATTTTCTTCGGCCGAGAGAAATTATGATGTTGGGAACTGAGAACTCTTGGCGATCAAGCTAGCTTTACAAGAATGGAGACACCTCCTCGAGGGTACCAAGTAGCCAGTGGCCATTCTCACCAATCACAAAAACTTATTGTACATTGAGGGGGCTCGACGTCTGGGATCCCGCAAAGCACGTTGGGCACTTTTTTTCTCCCGATTCAATTACACGATTTCGTATATTCCAGGTACCAAGAATATTAAGGCCGACGCACTTTCACGCCAGTTCTCTACTGAAGAGAGATCTAATGAACTTATGGAGACCATTTTGCCTGCCAAATACATAATTTCTGCTAATACATTTGATATCCTGGATGAAATCACCAAAGCCCAGGCTCATATCCCTAGGAGAATAAGGGTGCCATAAGGACGTCTGTACGCCACTCCACGTTTTCACCACAAGATCCTGGATTGGGGGCATTCTTCCAGATCGGCTGGTCACCCTGGCTTCAAAAGGACACTGGATTTAATCAGACGTACCTTTTGGTGGCCTAAAATGAGCAAAGACATTTTTGTTTTCACGAAAGCTTGTCCGGTATGCGCACAGAGTAAGTCTGCCCGACACAAACCATCTGGGCTTCTCCTACCCCTTCCCATCCCTGAACGGCCTTGAAAACATATATCCATGGAATTTTTGTGGAACTCCCACCCTCCAAAGATATGAATACGATCCTTGTAGTAGTGGACAGATTTTCCAAGCACACGCACTTTGTACCACTCAAGGGTCTTCCCAATTCGGCCACCTTGGCCGACGTGTTTTCTAAAGAAATTTTCAGGCTACACGGCGTTCCGCTCACCATTGTCTCGAACAGGGGCACTGTAGGAGGACGTGCGCAGAGGTATGCAAGGGAGACTTGTTAAGGTGAAATCAAAAAGGCTTTTATTGCGCCTGTTTCCTTAACATAAGAAAATCATCCAAACAAGGGGTCAAACAAAGCTTCTGTTCACTTGGGAGTATGTCTAGTGGAACCTATGCAGTCCACAACTCCCTTTAGATTAGCATGTCTCCCAGCCCCAAACATACTGCTGCGACACACTTTATTCGAGCAAATACCCAGTATGTACCTGGCAGATACCTGGAATGCGCCGCTCCTCACCTCTGACAAGCCCCATTGCGTTTGCCTTCCCAGCCATGGTTCATGCCTGGCTGACGGGCGGCTGATCTGTTAAATGATAATGATTAGGATTTAATAGGCTGCAATGCTTCGCGTGTCTACCAGATGGCATAAATTCATGAATTGTAATGCAGTATATATATATATATATATATATATATATATATATATATATATATATATATATATATATATATACTGTGCAGTATTGCAGCCAGTGGGAATAAAATGCTTCAATCCCTGCCTGGAAAATAACGCAATGCACTCGGGCAGAAAACAGTCACAAACCTCAATACACCCGAGTATATCCGAATTCGTGGGACTAGCCGAGCTCGAATAAAGTGTGTCGCCAGTGTATATCTTGCTATGTGCAGATACAAAGTCTTATAAAGGAAAGTCTTATCTGTTTTCTTGTAGTTGGAGGGAAAGTCTTCTCTGTTCCTGGGTTGCTGCCTTTTCCTCAGGCTATATCAGGATTCACAAGAAATGGGTACCAAAGAAAATACACATAAAGAGTCCCTTTTTTAGGCGCACCGCAGACCTTTATAGTATAAACGGTCAGGAGTGAATGTAGTTAATATAGTTAGCTTTATTTCAAATCACTGTGTAAATGTGTAATTAAAACAGTATATAGTATAGTTCTATATACTCTGATTAAAAGTGGACTGCTAAGGTCTATTCAATCTCTACAAAGCATCTCTTTAGGCTCTAGAGCACTAATCTATATGATATAGTATATATATGATGCCTATTATCCTTCCAGTCGCAGTGTCCGAGTCTATGGTAAGTACAGGTGGACAAATATGTTTGTGTATACGGTGTTGTATGTTCAAATAAATCCCCTAGATCGCTCGTTATAGTGGGTAAGATATTCAGTGCTTGAGACCCTCGCTCCACTGTAGGAGTCTGTACCCTGTGTCCCTGTTTTATGTCTCGCTATCCGTTTGATCTAGAGATTCAAACGTGCCGTCATCGGCTGCTGTTGAAAAGTGGTGGCTTTACCAGGGATGTTATGGTAAATACCTCATTGGTGAGTTAAACAGGTTATGGGATATTGGGTCTTTAGTTCCAGATTTAGCACATGTGTCCATAAGCAAGTTGTACAGATATCTTGATACACGTTCAAAAAGCAGGGTGTTAATACCAAAACTCTGCTTCCAATATTGCTCAGTTTAAACTCACACTGTGCCTGCATCTGTCGTGAGACAGTGTTATATTGTGGTTTTATCACTGATAAGGAGCTCAAACACTTTTTCCCGCACAAACAAGTTATTAAATAGATGATCCCTTTGCTTTTGCAGCCTTTCTTCTCTTCCTTTTTTAAGTTACAATCGTTGAATCCAATCATTTTACACACTATATGCATATAATAATTAATACAAAGGTCAGAGCAGGATGCAGTACCTATGCATCACCACCAACCGGCATTAGGGGTCTCACGATCGCTATGGTAACCACCGGGTATAAAAAAGCGATCAGGAACGCAGTAACGCCCACCCCGGATGAAGTCACAGGAAGTGACGAAACATGCGGCATGTCGGGTCTTTTGCCGACTTATAATTAACTCTACCAGCTACCTTTAGCAGCTCCGATAGAGCACAGCTCCCTAAAATAGCTAATCTATTTGTTACACCCAATTAAAGAGGTGTCAGTACTGCCACAGGGCAGTACTTGCTTTCTGGGTCACACTCCAATTTGTCACTGTCAATACGAGATACATATGTAGCTAACTAGTATTCAACACTTATCAATACTATGCTCTAAGCAAATACAGCAAGCGCTTCAATAGTGCGAAAGTCTACATCTACACTGTCTTTTGATACTATGTGGCAAGACTGCACGAGCAACAACAGCCTATCGCGCAACGCATACGCGACCCTCAGTTAAAAATCCTCAAAATAGAGTGTGGGATATTCTTTCGTGCAGTGTCTACACAGTGAGCATTACCATTTGTGTGGCTATAATCTAATCTTACTCAGTACAGCATACCACCCGTGCTTACCCACCTCAAACTTCATGCTAAACACCCGGAGCAGTAACAGCATAGCCCCGCTCTGGCGCATGCGCAGTCTGCGTCCGTTAGGAAAGTTTATGGATACAAACAGCCCCGCTTGTGATACGTTATGCAAATATAAAGTCTAGCTAATTATTAAACATACTGGGGCCTCCGCGTACCTTTGAGCTATACTCCTGGTGCAGCAATAACAGAGCCCCGCTCTGACGCATGCGCAGCCTGCGTCCATAGGGAAAATCTTACGGATACAAACAGCCCCGCTGGTGACGCATGCGCGGTTCGCATAACCCCAAAGCTATTTGATATGGGGCACCTCTCTGCGCAGACAATGTATGGCGATAATACTAAACACGCTAGGCAACTATAAAGTCTAGCTAAGTATAAAGCATACTGTGGCCCCCACTTACCTTTGAGCTCCTTATCAGTGATAAAACCACAATATAACACTGTCTCAAGACAGATGCAGGCACAGTGTGAGTTTAAACTGAGCAATATTGGAAGCAGAGTTTTGGTATTAACACCCTGCTTTTTGAACGTGTATCAAGATATCTGTACAACTTGCTTATGGACACATGTGCTAAATCTGGAACTAAAGACCCAATATCCCATAACCTGTTTAACTCACCAATGAGGTATTTACCATAACATCCCTGGTAAAGCCACTACTTTTCAACAGCAGCCGATGACGGCACGTTTGAATCTCTAGATCAAACGGATAGCGAGACATAAAACAGGGACACAGGGTACAGACTCCTACAGTGGAGCGAGGGTCTCAAGCACTGAATATCTTACCCACTATAACGAGCGATCTAGGGGATTTATTTGAACATACAACACCGTATACACAAACATATTTGTCCACCTGTACTTACCATAGACTCGGACACTGCGACTGGAAGGATAATAGGCATCATATATATATACTATATCATATAGATTAGTGCTCTAGAGCCTAAAGAGATGCTTGGTAGAGATTGAATAGACCTTAGCAGTCTACTTTTAATCAGAGTATATAGAACTATACTATATACAGTTTTAATTACACATTTACACAGTGATTTGAAATAAAGCTAACTATATTAACTACATTCACTCCTGACCGTTTATACTATAAAGGTCTGCGGTGCGCCTACAAAAGGGACTCTTTATGTGTATTTTCTTTGGTACCCATTTCTTGTCAATTCAACACATCCCTAGGCAGCACGCTTTCACCAACAAGGGGTTGTAAGAGCGAGGTTTCTCTCTATAGTATCTATATCAGGATTCAGGTTCAGAAGTGCTTTCCCCTGTGTCTTGCAAGCAGCGTGCAGTTTGTCTTCTGGCAGGCTCAAGAAATCTGTTCCTATGGTCAGTCCCACTACTTGTGATACTCAGGAACAATCTCCCTTCCTGTTTCAAGGGCAGGCTTTTCTAAGAAACCTAATCAGCCAGGTGGTGTTGGATAATTGACTACCAGCAGTTAACCACCACACTCCTGGATTAGAGGCATATTTCCTGAACAGGGATAACTCCCCTGTTACATACCTCCCATGTTTGTGGGAAGCTCGAGCTTGCAACGGCCAAAGCCCACCCTTCCACTCTCATTCTAGATATCTCTGTGACTTGAATTAGAGTGGATGGAGGAAGAGAACCCTCAGTCTCGCTGGGATTGGAGCCCTTTCTCCAGTTTATTCGTGTCTCCGCCCGAAGATGCTTGAAATCAGCACTCCTCAGTCGCTCGAGGAGGACTTTTTCTAAGTATAGTCTTTTTGCTACGTGCGTGGTCATGAGATTTCCCTCGCATCGGGAGCTCGTCTTATTGTAGGCAGACTGTATGGCAGCAGTTGCAGAGCGTTTAAAAACAGCCCTTTGAGTTTTCCGCTCTTGAAGCTGTCTCTCTGCACTTTTTCCACTCAATGGAGTTACTAGTTCAGCCTCTTTGGGATTAAGTTGCAATTCCACATCCCCTTCCAGAGAATGTCCCATCTTTTCAGCTTCATCAGCTAAGGATTCTTCTGGTTTTGATTCAGCACGTGTACCTGTTGCCTGTTGGGTGGCTAAAGGTTTTGCTAGTGCTTGTTTAAGTGGTTCAAATTTTGCAACCTTGTTTTTCAGATGAGCGGTATTCCCAGCTCTCACTGTACCCTTGCCTTCATGGGTTTTTGTGGCTGTGGGATACTGACGCTTAGTCAGGGTCAATACTTGTCCTTGTAGAACTGTAATCTCATCCGCAAGAGATCCCTGTTTTTTGAGTGCGTCTTGCAAGTCTCTTCTCAGGGAATTTATCTGCACACTTTGCTTTCTCTGAGCTTGCTTCCACATTTTCACTGCATTGTGAAGCACTGTGAATTTCTTTGCTCGGGCCACAGTTACTTGTATCAGTTTCTGGACCTTCTTGTGCTCCCTTTTGTGCCGAGTCACCTGGGTTCTAAGCTTGGCCTCTAGCGATGCTTTCGTGATGCTCAGGGTAGCCTTCAGTTTCTCATGCTGCTTTGCGGGGACATACTGGGTAATCAGACGTTCCTGCAGCACTTGTACTTCTTTAGCAGCCTGCAGATTGTCTTCCTGCAGAGTTTGCTGCTTCTCCTCGGCCTTCTGGAGGTGCGTACACAGACCTTGCAGTTGGTTCTGCAGTCGGTGCTCTGCTTCAAACTTCTCACCTTCCAAAAGTCTATTTATTTCTTTAAGCTCGTGCAGCTTTTCATTCTTTTCCTTGACGTAGTCTGTCAAATTAGAATTTTCTTCTTTCAATTTTAAGTTTTCTCTTTTTAATCTTAAATGTTCTCCTTTTTCAGTCTCTGTACTATTCAGGGACTCCTTGCAGTCCTCCTTCCATTTACGCACATCTGCTTTGAGAATGACAGTCTCCCGGCATGAGACTTCCTTCTCTAGTTTCTTTAGAAATGTCCAGCTCCTCAGTGAGACTGTGTAGTTCATTTCTGGAGACTTCCAGGTCTGTGAGGCAGCTGTTGGTCTCATGATGTGAGGCATCCAGTGCTCTGCGGAGTGTATGAACCTCTTTCTGAGATACGTCCACCTCTGTCCGGACACTGTTGACCTCCTGTTGTGAGGCATTCAGCTCTACGCGAAGAGTGTGAACCTCTTGCTGAAAGACTGTCATCTGCTTCAGTGCCTCCTCATACTTCCGCTTCAGCTTAGCCATCATTTTATCAGATTGGCTCTGCTTTTCATCCATGGCGGAAATAGTAGTGTTTGCAGTATCTAGCTCAGTCTTGAGATCGTCCAATTCTGTCCTGGCCGAAGAGTACATTTCGAGCATATATTCCTGTAGCTTCACATTATTTTTCTGTAGCTCTGTGTAACCATCTTTCTTTTGTTTCAATTGTTCACAGAGCATATCACAATCATGCCTAGCATTTTTCAGGGCATCTTCAGGGCTGATCAAGGGATCGACACTCACTGGTTCCAGCTCCGCTTTCCTGGGATGGTTGGTTGAGGGTTCCTCACTGTTGGCACCGGACAGACACTTCTTTAGGGTACAAGACTTCTGCCTTGGGCCCTCTAGATATTCGGTTGTCCTGGGGACGAATTCTCCATTTTCTCTAGGCTGCAGGCAACTCGGTCCCCCTTTTTCTCCACAGGATCTGCGGACGTGTCTGTTCCTTCCATGGTAAGTGAAGAACCGCTTTTCTTTTTCTTTTTCCGCCTTTTTGTTTTGGATGACTCCGTCCCATCAGGAATACTGGGGTCTCCTTCTTTATTTGACACTTCAGCGGCTTCATTGTATACGCCAGGCTTTTCTTGCAGTTGCATTAGCTGACAGAAATATTTGGTGATCTGCTGCTCCCGCTCTTTCTCCTGCCGATCATATTCGTCATCATAGAGAGCGGTCTTTTCGGTTTGTGCCAAGTTCAGGTACCCCCACCATTCTTGGGGTGTTTTGTGGGTGTGACTCAGTTCGGGTTCCCCGTAAGAGATGTCTTCCACTTTATTGGACTGGAAGGGCCACTCTTCCGTGGGGTAGGGTTCATTATAGGAACGCTGCATCTTGCCCTCCATTTTGGGACTATCAGGTGTAATTTTCTTCCTGACCTCAGGAGGCGCTATTGCAGCTTTTGCCACTGTATTTGCTAGAACCCCCAATTGTGGTAGTCCTACAGGTGGGCATATTTTGCTTGTAGAGGTCATAGCTCTCACAGGCATCTCTGTAGACTTTTTCTTTTTCTTGGGTAAGTTTTACAATATCAGCAGTACTGTGCACGCATTATCTCTCATTAGGTATACGGATGTGCATGTCACGCTTGTGCTCTCCACACAAGCGCAGAGAGAAAGGGAAGACCCGTTAGCGAGGTAGGGAGGCCGCAGGGGATACGAAGGGAGTAAGTTGCTGCGCAGCTGGGGATCGGCGCACGTAGTCACGTGACCGCGCTGTGCGCATGAGAATGCGCGACGCGTCCGGAGGTGCGGTGCCTGGCTCAGAGACATGAGTGATCCAGCTGCATGTGCGCGCATGCTCTGACAGCAGAGCGGGAATGCGCGTGTTCTCAGGCACCAACGCGGGGGTTGCTGGAAGCCAACGCTTCAGCACGGGAGTCTGGAACGGGAACCAGGAACATGGACATGGAACTAGGAACATGAACGGAACATGGAAGGTAGAGTCCAGAGCACAAGGTAACATTCACAAGGGAATTGCTTCTTGGAGGACGTCCAGCCTCCTTAAAGGCATAGTGCCAGAAACAGCAAGTTGCAGCGAAACTAAATATAACATAAGGGTTCTTAGTCTAATCCATTGGCCAAGGAATTATAAGCCTGCTACCACGTCAAGGTGAACCCTACTAAGCAGGTACCTACACTACCCGATGGTAAACTAACCTTAGTAGTATATGAGTGACTGTCCCAATCTTCCGGAATCCAAAGGAGATGAGTAAAGGTCCCAAGGAGGTCCAGGCAGGAACAGCAAGCAATGATGGTAGTACTTGCAGGAACCCAGATAGGGAGCCACTGAGTGCTATTTAAAGGAAGCAGCAGCTGTAAGCAATGAGAAAGTCAGAGAGAGGTTTACTTCCTGTCAGGAGGAGGAGGGCAGGATTTGCCAGGAAGCAAGATGGTGTTATTTGCTTCAGAATACTTAAAGACACAGGATCTTGACTCGCAGCTAGAGGGCGACGATCAGAAGGAAACAGGTAAGGAAGGAACACACCGCAGGGGGTGTGTTCCGCGCAACATTACAGTACCCCCCTCTTAAGGATCGAACGTCGAGCAATCCAACAGACTAAGGGGCAGCAATGCATAGGAAGGAAGACTCGCAGCTAGAGGCAGCGCCCGCCACACAGAGAATCAACAGGGAATCTAGACTCGCAGCTAGAGGGCGGCGCATGCCATACAGCGAGACATCAGGAAAACTAGGCAAGAGGGTAGCGCCCGCCACACAGAGAATCAACATGGAATCTTGACTCGCAGCTAGAGGACGGCGCATGCCATACAGAGAGACATCAGAGAAACTAGGCATGGGTAGAGAATACGCCACAAGGGGGCGTGAAGTTGACTCGCAGCTGGAGGGCGGCGCACGCCGTCACGTGTACGCGCCACGCGTGAGAAAATGCGTGACGCGACCGGGGGTGGCTGGGCTCCGTGGTATGAGTAGGGAACTGCGGGTGCGTGCATGCTCTATAAGGAGAGCGGGAACTGAGATGCGGCAATTAAGGAGGGAGCACGCCACAGGGGGCGTGTTCCCCAATTCCTTACAGTATTCCCCCCTTCAGGATCGGACTCTGAACGATCCCTATTAGACTAGGGGGGACTATAGGATCTCCCAACGTTACAGGGGTACAGGAACCAGGAACATGGAACAGGAAAGAAGACGGGGCCACCTCTGTGGGTCCGTTTGTTTGGCCGAGCATAATGTCACGCTTGTGCTCTCCATACAAGCGCGAGAGAAAGGGAAGGACCCATTAGCGAGGTAGGGAGGCCGCAGGGGAAACGAAGGGAGTAAGTTGCCGCGCAGCTGGGGATCGGTGCACGTAGTCACGTGACCGCGCTGCGCGCATGAGAATGCGCGTTGCGTCCGGAGGTGCGGTGCCTGGCTCAGAGACACAAGTGATCCAGCTGCATGTGCGCGCATGCTCTGACAGCAGAGCGGGAAAACGCGTGTTCTCAGGCACCAATGCGGGGGTTGCTGGAAGCCAATGCTTCAGCACGGGAGTCTGGAACATGAACCAGGAACATGGACATGGAACTAGGAACATGAACGGAACATGGGAGGTAGAGTCCAGAGCACAAGGTAACATCCACAAGGGAATTGCTTCTTGGAGGACATCCAGCCTCCTTAAAGGCATAGTGCCAGAAACAGCAAGTTGCAGCGAAACTAAATATAACATAAGGGTTCTTAGTCTAATCCATTGGCCAATGAATTATAAGCTTGCTACCACGTCAAGGTGAACCCTACTAAGCAGGTACCTACACTACCCGACGGTAAACTAACCTTAGTAGTATATGAGTGACTGTCCCAGTCTTCCAGAATCCAAAGGAGATGAGTAAAGGTTCCAAGGAGGTCCAGGCAGGAACAGCAAGCAATGATGGTAGTACTTGCAGGAACCCAGATAGGTAGCCACAAAGGGGGGGGGGGAAAGGAGTAGAGGGAGCCCTCGCTACTGCCAATGACACAGGTGCTGCAATCAGGGGAAATATTGAACAACAACATAGAGACGAAGAACACCTATGGTGAGAGCACTCAGCGGCTAATGATACTGATGGTAATTATGGACCTGATGGAGACAGTAAGTCTATGATTGATGTGTAATGTGAAATGGGTTAAAAGCAATTTTAATTGGAGAAATCCTCAAATAAAATAAATGGTCCTCAATGTGAGATAATCCTAAATGATTAGCGAATTAAAATAAAATGGAGGTAAGGGGTAATGGATATGAAGTCCTATTAGATAATAGGCTCTCTCTATACACTTCAACAATGTACAGTAGGTAAGTATATACACAATTCAGTTATCGGGTAAGCTGGTATCCTCAAATGGTGGGATAAAATGTGTAACATAAACACATACAGCAATAGGATGTACAGGTAACTCAAAATGTGAACCGTTTGTTCAGCTCAAACATAATCCATATATACACTTGCTGTTTAAGTCTGTATATATCCAGAGCTGCGAGTCCGACAGATTGGCAGGTAAATATTATCTGCCAAGGTGTGTTTTGACAATGACTTGTGCCCGGAGCCCTCACTGATATAGCTGAAGGACTTTAGGAATCATATACACTGTACAATAGAGGTAAGTATATACACAATTCAGTTATCGGATAAGCTGGTATCCTCAAATGGTGGGATAAAATGTGTAACATAAACACATACAGCAATAGGATGTACAGGTAGCTCAAAATGTGAACCGTCTGTTCAGCTCAAACATAATCCATATATACACTGGCTGTTTTAGTCTGTACAGTATATATCCAGAGCGCGAGTCCGACAGATTGGCAGGTAAATATTATCTGCCAAGGTGTGTTTTGACAACGACTTGTGCCCGGAGCCCTCACTAATATACAGTAGGTAAAGGGCTTTTAGAGTCATATACACTGTAGTTCTATTCACAATGAAAAACCCATATACACTGAACTGGTTACAAAGTGATGGCATAGGCACAAAACACACTGCGTGGCTGGACCTTGAAGCAGACTATAATAATGTCTGCAGCAGTGTCTCCAACTGCCACGTCTGACACTGTGCTGTGAGTAAATAGCCTTTGCGATACCAAACCCCCCTGCTCCGAAGCATACAGACCGTGGAAATCTGTGTATCAGATTGTCCCTCCACAGTGGGAGGGAATGAAGCAGTATTCAGTGGTATGCAGGAAGTGACGAACCGGAGAGTCTCGGAAGTCGTCACCTATGACGTCATTACGTCTGTATTGCCGATGTACGTTTCGCTGGTAAGCTTTTTTCGAGGCTTATGAAACCTAGACACCTGGCTTGTAGTATTAGAAGGATACGTGGAGTTATCGATTGTCTGTGAGAAGTCCTGCATAGGAGGAGAGTGAAGGGAAATAAACAAAAAAACCTGAGAGCTATAGAAAGAAAGATGGGCGCACTCTCCAATAAAATAAATACATTTTATTTAATCAGATTTAAGAAAATCCAAACTCAATGAAAATATATTTAATTACCAATTTATAAGTCTAGGACTACCACAATAACACAAGCCTCTAAATGAGACAAAAAAATCCACATAACCATAAATTAAATTTTACGTTGTGGAGTATTTTACGTTGTGGAGTTACAGAGAAAGTTCCAGGCGTTTAACATGAATCATTCTTTGTTGGGGTGGAAGAGTATGGATTAACAACAATACAATTGATAATTTATGTCTCTACATCCACTAGAACAAGAATCTATCATTAACACTACAAAGATTAGTCAATAAAAAACAAACATAACATTTTATATCATACAAAAACACCACTAGAAAAAAAAACATCCCACCCCATCATTTCAGGGGTGGGAAGTTTGCCAAAACCTTGACTTACTCATGCCTCAAGCTGGACCCCTCTCCCATCCCTAATAAACACACCATACAATTTCTTTGGAGAAATAATGACCACAGCTTTTATTTATAACAAGATAAATGTACCATTTATCTCCAACTAAGGACCCAGCAAGATTGCTCTGGCCACATCTACTGGAGATCAAGGGATACCCTCAGCTAGCGCTTATCTAGCAATTCAGTACCTTAGTCCAAATGGCACAGAGCCCCCATGGGAAGATCACCACTGTTCTAGCTGCCACAGCCTAGAACGGTATCGCTTTCCACAAATTCCATGCGCAAGGTCACCACCATTCCAGACCCCATGCCTTGAATGGTACCGCCTTCCCAACTAATCATTTCCGAGGTCTGAGACATCCCTACAGGAGCCAATAATGACTGAGTCCTCCCCCCCCATGCCCCCAGAGAAAACATTACTCTTGCCACCAGCCCTATCATCCTTGGATCTGGACGCCTTTTTCCAACCTGCCACTATCCTGCATATCACATAATTTTGCTACCATTGAAGCTGAGCCTCCCAACTCCCATTTCTTTAACAAAAACCTCAACAGCTGATCCTTGGTTGCCTTGCACCCTCTATCCTCTGTTCTTCAAAATCTGTATGCAACCATGCCCTCTATTCCTACCAGGCCCTGGTGTATGCTGACTACGTTCCCAGGGCCATCAAAGACCTCACCAGCTCCATCCCTCATGAACTGCTTACTGCCATAACCTCTGTGGGCAGAGCTCCCCCATTGTAGCCGCTGCCAGAACCAACACCTGGAACACCACAAACTGAAATTGAGAAAGGGCTTCTGCTATCCGGTTCTACAAATATCGGGTCGTGCCTGGTCTTCAACCTTATATTATGATCCAGGCATTTTAGGACCTGTAACCTCAACAATTGGACCACCACCAGTGATGAGGCCAATAGCCCATTCATGGCCGCCATCTTCCTGTTGGATAGCTCTGTTCTCCATAGCAATACCGCCATCACCAGGGGAAAGAGCTTTAAGAAATTTAGGTTCCTGTGACGGAGCAGCCTGTAGGCGAGGGCAGTTAGACGCTAGGATACTGTATAAAGCTTAACTATAGTGGTTTATTAGCCACAAAACAAATAATCAGGTGCATTGTCCCTTTAAGAAAACTAAATAATACAATCAAATCCTATTCCCGTTTGGCTCGGCCTTACGGGGGAGTCTTTTGGACTCCTTTTCTTCTTCTTCCGTGACTTCCAATTTTTACTACAACCAGTCGCTTTGGTTTTTCTCTCCATGGCAATTAACGTGGTTTCTAGGCCTGCGGTACGGTATTTCGCCACCTCCTCTTTCATGTCAGCCAATATACTCAACACAGGAGCAGCGGATTCTACCTCTATTTCCAGAGAACGTCCTATCCTTTCAGCTCAATCAGACAAGGGTTCCTCTGGTCTTGATTCTGCACTCACGCCCTTGTCCGTTGCCTGCTGGGCAGCTGGAGGCCTAGTTAGTGCTTGCTCAGGCAGTTCAAACTTTGCAATCTCATTTTGCAGTTGCGCTGTGTCCCCAGCTCTCACTGTACACTTGTCTTCATGGGCATTAGTCTCTGTGGGATACAGATGCTTGGGCAAGGCCAATACCTTTCCTGTAATGGAGACACCTGTACTTTACTGGTTGGCAGAGCCTCACTCTGTTTTACCTCTACCGCCATCTTTTCCATGGACTCCTGTGACCCCAGTGTCTGTTTTAGGTTTGCAACCTTTTTCTCCAGCTTCACTTTTTTAGACTCCAACATTTTAACTGTAGGTCAAAAAAAATTGCAGACTCTTTCTCTCTCGTCAGTACTGTAATCTCATTTCTCAGTCTTTCAAGCTCTTCCACATCTAAGTAGAGATTCCTCACGAAGCAGAGTAGCAGAGCACACCCATATAAGATCAGGATCACAGCGATGGGGTAAAAAAAACTTCTTTATTTGGACACCATGTTGCAGACAGGGATGGAGGGTAACTCTTACGCGTTTCACGCCTGTGTGGCGCTTCGTCAGAGAGTAAAAAGGATATGCTGGGTCCCCCTTAATATAGCCCATATGATTGCGTTTGAAATTGCCAGCAGCCGCGGCTCTCATGGCCGGAAATGACGAAACCGGATATGTGAAAACCGGAAGTGACATAACGGGCTCTATGCAGTGTGCAATTGTTTACAAACACAACTAGTTGTCATGGATATGGCTGCGTCACGCCTCTAGGCTTATAGGGAAAGTTTAGATCGCAAGGAGGACCCAGCATGACAACCCCGCAATACAGTAATCTATAAAAAACGGTGGTAGTTTAAAAACAACATTTGACATATGTAAAACAAGACAAAGAACAAATCATCTGAGGAACTCTGTAAACGGAAATCAATATGGCCCGTTATGTATACTATAGTGTCAATTTATAAAGACATTTGATACCAGTAATCAGCAGCTAATGCAAGTATGCAAAAAGGTGTGCTGTGATGATTAAGGAACTTAAAGTCCTGTAACCTGTTAAATAACATAGTAATACAAAAGAGGGGCTTCTATTATAGTATGTCACACATAGCCAACAGTGTCATGAATATGATTTCATTTGCCACTGCATTAAGAATATATTGTTAATGAATAAAACACAATGTGAGCCAAAACCATAATGGATATAGGAATGTAATTCCTGCTGTATTTCTTGCCACAAAACAAATAATCAGGTGCACTGTCCCTTCAAGAAAACCAAATATTAAAATCAAATCCTATTCCCGTTAGGGAAACTAACTAGACTTTGTTGTGGCCCTTTCTAATGGCACTGGCCAACTAACCTGTTCCCAGCCCAAATCATATGAAACAGTTCCATAAGAAAGTCTCATCTGAATTGCAGGGATTCCTTCACTCCTTCAGGAACGCCGGTTCTGGGGAGCAATCTTTATCCTGGGTGTGATTCCAAGCTGGACCCCACAGGCCTGCTTCCTTCAGTCCCAGGGTCCATAACAGCCAGACTCTCCTGGCTGGGAGAAGTTTCACTTCCTCTCTCTCTGTGGAGGAAATCAGTCTCTGTCTCTGACAGCCTCCTGTCTTTTATCCCTGCTCCATCAAGAGTTGATTGTGCACACCTTCCTGTTCAGGTGTGCAATCCGACACCCGTGCAGTCTCTAGATGCCTGGGAAGGGTATTAACCTCTTCAGTCCCTTACAGTTCCCCATCAATTTCTGCTTCCCCCACTCCTCTTGCCATCAATCTGCACACTATTGAACCTGTCAAAATTCCCCAACACCCACGGATTCAGCAACATCCATAAAGAGCTCTATCTGCCCACTCTGCACTACTCCTTGCAAAAACATCATACGCCCATTGTACCACCATTGTTACACCCTAGAATAAACTGATGCTTTTAACCTTGCTATTGCTAATGTCAGTCACTTCCCAAGGATCCTGGTTGGGAAGTTGAGGTGGCCCAGCAGGGACTGGAATCGCCTCAGTGTGGTCTTTGGAAGTACCATAAATTCTCTCACCAAAGCCCTCAGTTCCACCAGTTTCCTGGCCGGGAGATGGTACTCCATCCTCACGTATCAATGTCAATCTCCAGGAAGAAAATGAGTCTGACGCCTCTCTCTGGGAAAATGTAGCCGTAAATAAAAATAGTTTAACATTTAAATGTTATTACTAGTGTACGTGAGCTGGGGGTCTCCGGAGCAGAACAACGTTGGTTTGAGGTCCGGGTACCCCCTGCTTCCCGAGATACATGCCCCGTTATGGGGTGCCAGTATCTCCTATGCATTGAAATGTCCCGATCACGTGACGCGAGACATTTCCATGCATAGGAGATACTGGCACCCATAACGGGGCCTGTATCTCGTGAAGCAGGAGTCCCCAGACCTCAAACCAATGCGGTTCTGCCTCGGAGACCTCCTGCTACAATACACTAGTAATAAAATTTAAATGTAAAAATATTTAGTAAGCACCAATACACCACCCACACCTGTGCCCCCCCATAAAACCATGATTTATTATTTTACACACACGATTAATACCACAGGGCTACGGGGGTACTGATGCAGCGGCCGTTATTTGAACACAACTCTGCACCGATTTTGAGTTCTCTGCTGTTCCCCACACAGCATGAACGCAGCCAATCACCCCAGGCACCCGCGCTTATCGCGGATGTTTTGTTTGAATTTCATGGATTCTGTTTCTTCGTTTGCAATAAAATGGATGAATTGTAATGTGTACAGTACTGTGCTACTGTGCTACTGTGTCAATTTCATGTTTTTAAAAGCCAGAACACAAAAATTTGTTTTTCTGCACTCGCCGCGCTCGCATCTTAGTGCGGGAAGGCTGGAATTCATCCCGCAGTTTCAAACCGGGATTCTGATGTACATGATGCGTGAAGTGTTCGAATAACAGCCGCTGCATCAGTACCTGGTGGTCCCAACGGGTGTCTGCAGGCCCCACAGTGCACCCTGGGGGGTACCCACGGGTGTCTGGGGGCTGGGTGGTCCCCGCTAGGCTCCATGGGCCTCCAGTTGGTCCCTGAGGTTCTCTGTGTGAAGGGTGTCCTCGTCAGCTTACTGCAGGTCCATGTCCTCCGTTGCCAGAAAGAATACATACAGACGAGACAACGAGTATTCTAAAACTTACCTTAAACTTGCCTTAAACAAGACAGGTACATGCTGGGTACATGCTGACACATTTCAGTGACATTTCTGCAGAGGCTAATGGCCCATCAGATTAACATAGCAGGGGTCCCTGGCAGTCCCATTCAGTTTGAATGGGACTGCCAGGGACCCCGGCTGTTAATCCGATGGACCATTAGTCTCTGCAGAAATAACGGGGCCTGTATCTCGGGAAGCTGGGGGTCCCCAGACCTGAAATCAACGCGGTTCTGCTCCGGAGACCCTCTGCTCATCTACACTAGTATTAACATTTATATTAAAATCTTGCGATCACTTCCAAACTACTTGAACATTTTGTTTATAACTGCATGCTAAACTTTCTATCCACTAACTACCTAATTTATGCATCTCAATCTATATTTCGCCCTAACTACTCTACAGACATCGATCCGGTTGATTGGAAGGGGTATGGTCCTGAGGAAAGTAGTTTGGTGAAGTCTCAGGATCTTCATGCTCCAGCCCTGGTCAAGGCATTCCATCGTCATCAGCCAGAAATACCATGACCTGGTTGCCCTGGAGTCTGATCTTGAAGGGGGGTATACTATAAGGGATCTGTCCGAACATCCAGGATGACTGCTGACAGGAAGTGACATCACCTTCTCCGAAGCTACAACAGCTATCTTGCTTACTGGCAATCACTGCCCTCACAGGAAGTAAATTTTGCTTTGGACCTCATTGCCAGCAACTGCCTCTGTGGGTTAAATTTACAAGTTACTTCTCTACTAGGAACTTCTTCATACTATTGCATACTTACCTCACATTCCCAAGCGCTCTACTTCTCCAGACACTTCTTGTCTATAATTTATTTCTTCTTAAACCAGCAGGTTTTTGCCAGATTACAGATTATCTGGGCTCACAGTCACCACTCTTGGGCTCATGGCTTCAGGGTATTTTTGGAATTTTTGTGTCTTTGTTTTACGCTGGATGCTATACAAAGCTTCTTGAAAATGGTATTCTAGCGTAGTTAAGTCTTGAACAACCCATACCAGTCTCCCATAACATCAGTTTTTTGAGTGGGGTGTTTATAGCTCATAGCACATTGCTTATAAGATTATACTAGAAGTAACCATAATTACAGTTCCCATTATTTTGCACTACTTTGCTTATAAACACCTTAAAATAGCATCCCTCGCAAAATGTGTTTACAGCTAATTTTATAATACAATGCAGCCTTGTTTCCTAAAGTATAACACTTTTTTTAAACTTCATAAATATGACTTTGTGTTACTATGGTAATCCCTGGCAATCAATGTGAATCCAACCCCCAAAAATATGTTTTTCAGAGCTCTTTACCTGAATACAAATGAAGATGCTGAAAATAGAGTTCAAGACAGTGGGGGACACAATTTCAGAAGAACAAAATCAACATCTATTTTTGTCAAATAGTTCTAATTGCTGCATTATCAAACGTAAGCCCCAAAGAGAAGCATAATAATTCCAGACATATACAAAACGACTCAGATTCTATCTTTCTTACTTTACAAATGTTTGTTATCCCGATGGATTTATGTTACACATTTCCTCTCTTAGAAGGTTGTGTAGGAAGAATTTCAAAATAAATTATAATCCATTTTTCTTCAATATTGAGATTAGTTCAGCCTTTTAGCAAACAAATCAATCACTCAAACATAGTAAGAATTACAGTAGGAATAGTTTGCAGACGTGGAAAGCACCATTAATGGTATCAAACAGTGGGGTCTATGCAGAAAGCCACTTATCGCCACCTTATTGCCAAAAGCCTACTGCTATTCAGTAAGCCCCGATAAGTTGACAATAAGAGAGCTTTTCGGCAACAAAAAAGAATTGTCAACCGTGCATCGATAAGCCACTTATCGCCAGCTTTTCAAACTCGTGCTATTCTAGTAGTCCCGATTAGCTTATCGAGGCTGATCGCAGCACTAGAACAGAGATTTCCTCTCCAAATTGTCCTGCCAGGAAAAGTTGGCAAGAGGGTGGTGAGAATCTGCTGATAAGCGTCGAGAGAGGGACGTAGAAAAAAAATGCTTTTTCCTGCATCAGATTTTTTCAACTGGAGCTTAGTGCATTGACCCCAGTAACTTTAGTACCTGTTACTTTGACGTTTACACAATTAGTTTGTATTTTTTAGTATTTGATTAACTTGTTTTTAACATATTTTACATCTGTGTTGACCCAAAGGTGGATAGTCTAATGAGGCTCCCCAAGAGCTGCTCCCCTCTGCACCGGACCAGCGTGCTAAAGGTTAACATTTGCTTGTAATTTGTGGAACGTCAACCCCACCCACTGGAATGTTAATGAGCCAAGAGGACACAAAGAACTTTAGTGTTCACAGCTGCATTGAATCTCAACCACCCCAGTGTACATCTGCATCTCCCCAAAGTCAGACAGCCTTTGGCGCAGCCAAAGGGCAGTCAAAGGGTGTGAGCCATTTGCTGCCGTTCGCTGATGTTTGGTGATGTTAAAGCTGCTCTATTTCAATCTGAAACTCACAAGCCCTTTATCCCCTGTACCCAATTTTCCAACTCCTTCTGTCCATGAAATGTCAGTGAATTGACTGTATAACCTCTGTTATTTTAATGTAACCATGTATTTTTATAACTCTGTGCCCAAGACAAACTTGAAAACGAGAGGTAACTCTCAATGTATTACTGTAACGCTTGCGCTCACCACGAACAAGGCAGGACCCCGGTACTGAGGTGGAAAAGTACATAACTGCGCACACACATCAGCGGGGGCACACCAGGAAGGTGGATAGTCAACGTAATCGGGTCTGGGTTGGAGAGATTGGGTTAGTCCAGATACTTGCCGAAGTCCAGGGGCAGAGCCAGTAGAATGGTCGAAGTCCGTTGAGCTGTGGTCAGGGGTTGGAGTCAGGAGAGTAGTAGTATGTCCAAAGCCGTGGTCAGGGATGGAGAGGTGCAGGTGGTCAGAGGCAAGCCGGGGTCATTGTCCAGAGAGGATCCTAAAGTCAAGCCAGGTCGGTACACGTGAAAGTAACTAGAGAGAGATAGCAAGGCACAAGGCAAGGCAAAACAGAACGCAGGAACACAAGGCTACACAGGTTATGCTCAGCAAAGCAGGACAGAATGAGCAAGGCATTAAAAGCAAACAGGAACTAATGAGGCAGGGGGCGGAGAGGAGGTGCGGCCTCCGTGGAGGAAGGGATAGGCTGCAGGAGACAAGTGGGCAGAGATATACTTGTCACGCAGCTGGGGAGCGGTGCACAACATCACATGCGCGCTAGAGAGGCGTGATGCGACCGGGGGGCGGAGCCTAGCTCCGTGGCAGTGTTAGAAGAGCTGCGGGTGCGCGCTCTGAAAACAGAGCGGGGGACCGAGACGCAGCGGGTAAGGAGGTAACACGCCGCAGAGGACGTGTTCCCCGATTCCTTACAATTACTTCCTGGTAAAACATTTTTTATAAATAAATAAATATTTTAACGTTTCCAATTAAATGTATTTCAATATTTTTTTCTTTAAGGAGTAAAAAAAAAAAACGGAAAAAATGGGGATATGTTACCACTTTGCATGTAATCAGTTGTTATACTGTATACACAATGAAAATATAGAAAATAGGACCGACCCTCACCTGAAAACAATGCAACCAAACCTATACTGTAGTAATAGCTATTGCATATCTGAGACATAAATGCCACTTTAATTATGAACCATGAAAATAATGCCTTTAAGCTCATTAACAATTGATTAATATTTTTTCTTTGATGTGTGATCGCTTTCCAAGAGAGGAGAAGAGACCTTATGGTTAAGGCACAGATCACTAAAATGGGAAACCTATTAGGGGTAGAGCTACAGTAAGTACATTCCGTGTTCTGTGTTTTCTTCAAGAGTTATACATTGTTGTGTAGGAAAACAGTGTTATAAATATTAGGCTACACAGTAACACAGAGCATAGTAGATGCATCCTAAAAATGTCCAATAATACCACCACTGCTTCTGCTGTGGGTTGGTGGTCCACATTATTTAATTTGTACATCACTCACCCTCACTAGTGCAGGTAACAGCTTTATGAAAATGAGTTTAAAATAGCAGGTAGCAGTTACGTCTTGCGAGCTATGCACAACTGATATCCAGTGAATATAATATGTATGCATCTTGCAGTGCTCTTTCTACAGATGTTTGCTGTCAAGCTTCGAACATAAAGCCAAGTTTTACAGTCCAGAACTTGGCATTTGCCTATGAATGCTAAGATACTTATTACATATTAGGTTAATATTTAAAACGTGTTTTCCACAAATAAAGCAGAAAGAAATAAAATCCAGTACTTATCTATAGAAACATATATCTAGATGACTAAAAACAGTAAACTCTAAATGCATATTTTCTGCCTGTAACACTTTATACATTTTGGTAAAGGGTCATTAGTTGGAGAAAAGACTGCAGGGTATTAGATTATATAATACATCTATCTTTATTGTTTGCCAAACGTTCTTTAAATTCCTATTGCCTTGTGTTTTTCCACACCCATGAATCAGATCATGTTGATACATTGGATTTATTTCCACTGGATGCCTGGGACATAAAGGAGAGAAAGTAGAAAAGAACTGAAGAGCACAGTTAATGGTTACATCCCTTTAGTTTAGTGGAGCAAGGTTGGAATTATACCAGAATCATACATCTGCAGTTCTGTATCTATAGTACAGCACATGCCTGTAAAACTCAAATTATATGGGGGACTAATTTTTAAATCTGATTGCAAGACCCGGGCCACATCATCAGCAGGGCAGAAGGGGAGAAAAATGTATTATTTACACACTAAGCTTATGTCGATTGCAGCACCCACATATCCCTGCCTCCCCTTTCTCTCCCCATCCCTTCTTTCTCTCCCTCCTCCCTATTAGAGATGGGCAACATTTTAGCCGGATTTTGATCCGTTGCGGATCGTCGGGTTCCTTTGGTCTGCGGATTTCAGCAGATCAGTCTCAAAATGTTGATTCGCCTTTTAGGTTTTTTTTTTTTTTTTTTTTAACGCCAACAATTCATCCGCGGATTCCGCAATCTGCTGATCGATTTAAGAAACCAATCCACGGACTCAGCAATCCGCACATGGATTATTGAATTCTTGCAATTCATCAGCGAATTGCAGAATACACGGATGGATTGTTAAAATCCACCTGAGGATTGTATTCAATGGCGTCGTGGATTGAAACTGTAACAAACCGGTGGCAAATTTCACACTGCAGAAAAGGATTTTGAATGGCAAATTCGGAAAAATCTCAGAAATGGATTTGGACTGGTTCGTCCATCTATACTCCCCATCTCTCTCCACCATCCGCCTCTCTCTCTCTCTCTCTCTCTATCCTCTTTCTTTCTTTCTCTCCCCACCCCCTTTCTTTCTACCTCTCCCTCATATACTTCTCTCTCCCTCCATCCCCTTTTCCTCTCTCTTCTGATCTCCTCTCTCTCCCTCATCCGCTCTCTCTTCCCATCCTTTTTTTCTCTCTCCCCCATATCGCCTCTCTTTATCACATTCCCATCTCTCTCCTCTATCCCCTTTCTTTCCTCCATCTCCCCACCCCCTTTTTCTCTCTACCTCTCTGCCATAATTTCCCTCTCTCCCATTCTATATCCCCATCTCATCTCCCCATCCCCTCTATATTTCTTCCACTCCCCATATCCCCTCTCTCTCCCTATGCCGTTTCTCTCTCTCCTCCCCTCATCCCCCATTCCCTTTCTCTGTCTCCCACCCTTCACCCCCCCATCTCTCTCCCTTACCCCCTCTCTCTCCCCATACCTTCTCTCTCATCCCTAGGTCCTCTCTCCCCATACCTTGTCTCTCCCCATCCCCCCTCTCTCCCCAACTCCTCTTTCTTTATCCCTGTTGCAGGATAAATGCAACTACACACGCAGGTTCTTTGGATAAGGCTTATTTATTTAGCCTTAAATTATACAGCACACAAAACAAAAATAGCTTTTCATCAGCAAACAAAAGAAAAATGGCTTTTTCTTCAGCAGACAAAACAAAACAGTTTCTCTTTAGTAGACAGTTTAAAAATAAGGCAGCTACCCTTTTCTATGCAGGAGACAGACAGTTCATAATTCATCTACTTTGTTAACAGACCTTGTATCAGTAATCTCTTCAGTAGCTTACTCCTCTCTCCTCAACAGCCAGCCCCATGTGTCTACAGCCTGGGGTTTTAACACACCTTGATTAGGCAGCTGGGATCCAACTAATTGTCCTGAGGTTCCCAGCTGAAGTTAACCTAGTCAGTGCTGCACTGCAGACTAGATATTGGTTTTCCAGGCATATAGCTGGTGGCTTTTATTTACCCTGTCACACTCCCTCTCCAACATCTCCCCTCACTTTCCCGATCCCCTTATTCTCTCTCTCCCCATCCATTTTTGAAACATTTTTTGTGGTTATTTTTCATTGCCTTTGTTTTGATAGATGACCTCCAGGTTTTTTCATATTTTTTAACTTTACCACTCTTGTCAACATTTATTTTTCAGTCCCAATTTTAAGATTAAATAAAGTAAATTAAAGGAATCAAAAGATGAAAAACAATTTCAGTTATTGGAAAACCTTTCACTATCCATTAAACATTTTTCTCAAGGAAATTTGGAACAAAAATAATAGTTTTCTTAATCAAAACATTCTAACTCTTGTAAGCTCTTCAGGGCAAGGACTTCTTTTCTTAATGTTACTTTTATGTCTCAAGCTCTTATTCCCATTATGTGTAATATTGTTATGCCACATGTATTACTGCTGTGATGCGCTATTTAGATAGATGGTGCTATATAAGTAAAGATATACTTACATACATGCCTACATTAGAGCAATTTTAAATTATTATACTGTATATTTCTTAACAAAATAAAAAAAAATCACCTCGCTGTTCATTAAACTTTGATGACCTGAGATATCTGAAATAATAGATAAAGTACTACTAAAGGTAAAGAATATAGCTATAGTGGTATGTGATTAAAGGATAATTATAGGCAAGCTGGTCATAAGATCAACCCAATGTAGTTGATCATAACAGTTTTAAACACCAATAAATAGTAGAGATGTGCACAACTTTTAAAGAAGTTGGTAAAACATGCAAATAATGGACTTTCGCCGCTCGTTAACATTTTGTGAAGATGTAAACATTTGCAGATATTCTGGTGAGAAAAGTACAATCTTTAGACACACATAAATATACCGTTAGCCTATTGGAACTTGAGCTGATACTGTACATAGTGTATGTAGTAGTGTAATGTGAATAATGCAAACAGAGCCCAAAGTGATGATTATTCTGGATGATAGTAAATAGTGACAGTGAGGGGGCCTCCAGACCTCAACAACTTTTGTGGGCAAGGAAGTTGCTTGGCCACTGGGGCACAGACTTTTTTTTTTTACTGATTCTTGATGGTCTCATATACTGGAGTACCACTGTACAACATTCACAGTGGCAAGATTCTGAAGAAAACAGAGACAGACAAGCTAGCAAACTAGGCAATAGTTATATATATATATATATATATATATATATATATATATATATGTTGCCAGGTCCCCCTTAGGTGTCAGCACCCCCCTCACCTGGAGCGCGATCGCGGGTACCGCCGAGTCCCAGGGCGGCCCCGTGAGCCGATCGCAGGGGTGAGGGCGGTCAAGCTCCGGCTCGGGAGTTGCCGGGGACGCGTGCGGCCGGTTGCTAAGGCCGTGAGCGCATCACCGGGTTCCCGGCGCTCCCTGTTATTTACTTTAGTTAGAGCTGGGGAATAGGAAGGGTAGAAAGGGACAAGTGGGCTTAGTGTTAGTCTGCAGTGCGTGGCTGTAGGAACTTGGGGAGGCAAGTAGTGTGAGGCAACTGGGGGGTTCATAGCGGTAACCAATCCGGGGACCATAGCCCAGGGCCGCGTTATGAGTAGGGTGGGTGCAGGGACCTACCTGCATAGGATAGGCAGCCCCGCAGGCCCTAGGAGTTTCCCCTAAGCCACCTAAGGTTGCTGTGCTGTAGGGACGGCCTATAATACAGTGAGTTTCACGTTTTTACATAGTTATATAGGGACACAGCGGAGGCTGCGTTTCCTGCTAAAAGGTTCGGACCCAAGTTGGGGTCCACAGAGACTATTTCCAGGGTGGGATCGCCCCTGGCGGTCCTCGTGCAAGGAATCCGGTTGGGGATCAGACGGAATCATCACACGACTGATCCTTTGTGAAGCGTTGCTGATCCGAGCACCGGAGTGCGCGGCAGGTACTATATGGTCATAAGTGCACCAACGGGCCCTTAGTGTAATAGTGACTGCGCAGTCACCCATTGCCTCTCTCTGCAAGAGTGCGGGACATTGGGTGGAGTTTCTATGGACACTGGGTGGGATCACCTGGTGTTGGGGAAGCGTCCTGCGCGACGCAGTAAGTGTCTCCTCTAGAGAGGGAAACAGGTTATTATGGTATTGCCGTGATATGTTGTCTTGCATGTTAGTAAAGTCACTAGTTATTATACATCACTGTGTATTGGTTATTTGTATGTGTCCTGCGAGGAACCACTCCCCTTATGGTGGGAGCCATCGCAGGTGGAGGCGCTGCATCGAGTAAGTGGTTACCCATCGTATTATAATTGCCCCAGGTTCCCCATGGCGGAAGCTCAGCCCTCCTGTGAGCCAACAGGTAACGCACCACACACCTGGTAACACTATATGTTTCTCCGCACTCACAGTATAATCTGCGATTGGGGGGGAAACCCGTTACATTTTACAGGCGCTGCTGAGATAGACCTGGGGTGCCCTGTTCCATTTTTTTCCAAATTGTCCACTTCCTATTTTTCACCATGTTTGAAAAATCCAGATGTGAGGTTTTTGTCTGGGCGTGGGAGCATCATTGTAGCCCCCGCCGTGCAGTGGCCGTAGGAGGCCTTCCCGCACACATATCAGCTCTGGACGTCTGGGAGCATATGCGTAAAATTCCCGGGTGGTCGTATGCGTGTATATTAGATGAAGAGCAAGACCCCACAGCTCAGTGGATGTCAATACTTTTTGAGGTGATCTCCCCGGAGGATGTATGTCTGTCAGAGACACCATCCACGTTGTTTATACCTGGGTGCCCCCCGGAGGGTTATCCTTTAGTCTACGCTGACCAATCGCCATGGCAACATGCACGTGGGGCTGCGCTCAAGGCAGCGCAGAATGACTTTGCAGAGGACCGTCCGGAATTGGCGGGAAAACCTAAGCCCCAACCCCACCAATTGAGTGACATAGTGCAGAACCAGACACACTCCTTGAGAGAGTATATCGCCCCTCCTTTACATTCCACAGGGGGAGCAAGCACAGTGAAATACCCCCTCTGCCGATTGGAGTCTGGCGGGCAAAGGCCGGTGGATGTGTCCGTTCTCTTGTGTTAGTGCTTACAAGAAGACCTTATTAAGTTTGGTGGTATGGAGTATGATGTATTCAAGCGACTGATAGCACACAAGGTGGAAAGGGTGAGCGAGAACGGGTGCATACGGTGTATTTGTAACAGATATGACTGCCCCCTTTGTACATTGGACTGGGGAGACAGATGTGCTGACTGCGGGGAACAGTACATGAAGCCTGTGCTGTTGCAGCCTGCAGAAGCAGCCGGGGAAGAGGCGGTCGACTTTACTACTGAACCGGTCAGTACAGCTAACCCATCTACCCCTCTCATAGACATTTTGGAGGGCCCGTGTGCCCTCGTGAACATTCTAGATCCGGTTCCCGAGCAGGAATCACCTGCCCAGCTAGCTATGGAACCGAGCGACACATCGGTGGCGATGCACCTACCGGCGAACCACCCCAGCGATGATACAGAGGAGACAGCGGAATCACAGGGTAAGGTGTCTGTACCCCCATCTTCATTAAGTGATTCCAGTGATCAACCACTCGTGGTGATGCGCCTGCCGGCGGACCACTCTAGTGAAATCATCGAACCAACTATCTTGGCGGATACAGAGCCTGCTGTGGGCCCGTGGGTCCTAGAGGAGGTGTATTCAGATGCTACGAATCCTGACATGGGCCCATGTGCCCTACCATGGCCAGTCCGGCCTACTACAGAGGTACCATCGGTCCCAGGCGTGGGATCAGTACCTGCTAATGACGACAAGAGAGATTTGACTGCCCCAGGGGTGTTGAGTGTGAGCCTCCAGGTGACCGCGGAGCACGATAGCTTCTTAAGTCTGGACACCAGGGTGAATGGCTCCACTCGACATCGCGTCCTGGCGGAGGTGTCCCCCTTAGAAGATGGCTGTCCAGTGGTGCAAACGGACCAGTACCTACCGCCTACCGTTCAGGTGAAGAAAACAGTCCGCTCCTTCGTGGTGTCTGGTGAAGCACAGAGGATACCTGACAGTGTTCCAGAAGAAGAGAAACCCATTGCAAGCCAGCAGAGTGGTAAGGAACTTCCTTGCTCCCCACAGGCGCCGATGGAAGTGGCCGTGAAAAAGGTCAGAGTTACGGTTCCTGATTTAGGTGAGAGCTTGTGCGCTCCAACCCAAATGGTCCCAGGACTGGGAACCAACGCTCCTGAGTTTCAAGACAGTGAGTGGACTGTTCCAGAAGTGTTGTGGACAGGCTACAAGACAGCTGAGGTGGGAACTGACAGCGTCCCCGAGGACCTGTTGGCCACCGTGAATCACCGCAGTGGTATGGTATCTACCCTTTACCCCCTGCCAGGTGAAACAGAGACTTTGAGGGAAGAGACATTGCCCATTGCTAGCTTCCCCATGGAAGCCCCGCAAGTGTGTAGGGACAGAGACTGTCTAGAGAAAAATTCAGTAAAAATTGCCTCCTTTACGCCAAAAAGGAGCACCCCATTCACCATGTAGTGGAACGCGGGAAAGGTCCTGGCCTCCTGGCCTACCGCTTCCATGCCGTGGATGGCCGGGTAAAGGCTGGGGTAAGAGACATGGTACTCTTCCATCCACCAGGGGGAGGAATGAGTACGGAACCAGTGACTGTTATCCCAGAGTGTGCTCTCCGAGAGATTCACCCCGGGGAGACTCACGGACGCAAAAGTGAGGTACCCCCACATGATCTGTTAGGGGCACCCCACAAATGGTCTCAGAAAACAGCGATCACTTTGCTGGCCTCGGGTAGTACTGGGTGTGATGTGCCAGGTTTCAGGGATGTTGCAATCGACCGGCTAAGTGTACCATTTATGCAATGCAATTTTCTTTTGTGTAAAGTTATGTCTAGTAAAGTTGTGTCCCAAGCGAGGACGTTGGGTTTTTCACCAGGGGGAGAGTGTAGCCAGGTTCCCCTTAGGTGTCAGCACCCCCCTCACCTGGAGCGTGATCGCGGGTACCGCCGAGTCCCAGGGCGGCCCCGTGAGACGATCGCAGGGGTGAGGGCGATCAAGCTCCGGCTCGGGGGTTGCCGGGGACGCGTGTGGCCGGTTGCTAAGGCCGCGAGCGCATCACCGGGTTCCCAGCGCTCCCGGAGCTGGGCTGCGAGGGCACCGCCATTGCCCCTTAGCTCACGCATGCGCAGTGGTTGCGCAAGCGCAGGAAATACCTCAGAGGTAGTGAGAGAGTTATGGCAGTATTAGGGAGATTGCGCATGCGCAGAAGGGAGCCAGAAAAGCCCGCGAAGCCCTAGCCTATTAGGGAAGGCTCTAGGCAGGGACTACGAGTCCCATGAGCCTCTGCGCGCCCCACGTGATGCCAGGGAGCCAATAGGGCTTAGGAGCTTCCTAAAAGCAAGTGGATACAATTCGCGCGCTGAGCCCACGCTAGTGAGTCCGAGTCAGGAGCAGCCCAGGGAAGGAGGTAGGGTGCAGGAGTCAGTAACTCCCTGCACTAGGCCAGCAGCCCTGAGGCCCAAGTTAGCCCTGATTTCCCACCAGTTTAGTGAGTGTTGCCAGGGACAGCCCTCAGGTTAGGGACCCTGTCATTTTCTTTAGTTAGAGCTGGGGAACAGGAAGAGTAGAAAGGGACAAGTGGGCTTAGTATTAGTCTGCAGTGCGTGGCTGTAGGAACTTGGGGAGGCAAGTAGTGTGAGGCAACTGGGGGGTTCATAGCGGTAACCAATCCGGGGACCATAGCCCAGGGCCGCGTTACGAGTAGGGTGGGTGCAGGGACCTACCTGCATAGGATAGGCAGCCCCGCAGGCCCTAGGAGTTTCCCCTAAGCCACCTAAGGTTGCTGTGCTGTAGGGACGGCCTATAATACAGTGAGTGTCACGTTGTTACATAGTTATATAGGGACACAGCGGACGCTGCGTTTCCTGCTAAAAGGTTCGGACCCAAGTTGGGGTCCACAGAGACTATTTCCAGGGTGGGATCGCCCCTGGCGGTCCTCGTGCAAGGAATCCGGTTGGGGATCAGATGGAATCATCACACGACTGATCCTTTGTGAAGTGTTGCTGATCCGAGCACCGGAGTGCTCGGCAGGTACTATACGGTCATAAGTGCACCAACGGGCCCTTCGTGTAATAGTGACTGCGCAGTCACCCATTGCCTCTCTCTGCAAGAGTGCGGGACATTGGGTGGAGTTTCTATGGACACTGGGTGGGATCACCTGGTGTTGGGGAAGCGTCCTGCGCGACGCAGTAAGTGTCTCCTCTAGAGAGGGACACAGGTTATTATGGTATTGCCGTGATATGTTGTCTTGCATGTTAGTAAAGTCACTAGTTATTATACATCACTGTGTATTGGTTATTTGAATGTGTCCTGCGAGGAACCACGCCCCCTATGGTGGGAGCCATCGCAGGTGGAGGCGCTGCATCGAGTAAGTGGTTACCCATCGTATTATAATTGCCCCAGGTTCCCCGTGGCGGAAGCTCAGCCCTCCTGTGAGCCAACAGGTAACGCACCACACACCTGGTAACACTATATGTTTCTCCGCACTCACAGTATAATCTGCGATTGGGGGGAGGAAACCCGTTACATATATATATATATATATATATATATATATATATATATATATATGAAAAAATCAAAAGAAAAACAGGCGCACTCCTAGTGTAATAAAGTATATAAAAAAAATGATGGGACTATAACATATAAAAAGTGCACTCACAAACAGAGCATAAAATCAAACATATCTGAGATATACTCATTCGCCATAGATGGCAAGTGTCCACGCCAGCCGTTCCTTTGGTGCCTCCTCTGCTGTAACAGGTAACTCAGCAAGATGTACGGATATTCCTGGAACCGGATGATGTCATCACTCAGCATACCATGTGAAGATTTCCTCCAGTAACAGCTCTTTCAACTGGCACTATCCACCATGAGTTACTGCATATAACCGCAGTCAGGGAGAACTCGGCAGCCCAAAAACAGTCCTCAATAGCCGCAAGGGTTGTCTCTCTGCTCGTGAGCAGTAAAAACAGCTGTAGTGCTCGCTACTTTGGGAAACGCCTTACGAGTTTCGTCACTGATGGGCTGCCGAGTTCCCCCTGACTGCGGTTATATGCAGTTACTCATGGTGGATAGTGCCAGTGCTCCTGCTCATCTACACTAGTATCAAAACACACATCACAATAAAAAATAATTCATTACTGTAGCGGATAGACGCTATGGTATTGAAGCTGATTTAATATCATTTTTATTAATATTGTGCGGGAGCAGGGGGTCTCCTGAGCTGAACCGCATTGATTTCAGCCTCGGGGACCCCCTGCTTATGTGGTGCCGGTATCTACATTATGTACATGTCACACGTCACGTGACGTGGTAGCGTTAAAGTAGCGGCGACACTGGCATTCCATACGGGACCTGTAACTTGGGAAGCAGGTGGTACCTGAGCTTGAAAATAAAGCGGTTCAGCTCGGGAGACCCCCTTCTCCCCCACAATATTAAAAAAAGTACATTAAAGCAGCTTCATTACCTTAGCAGCTATCCACTAAGGCAATAAGGGGTTAAGGCACAAAAGCATTTGTCCCCAATAAACATTGCAATACACAACCCCCCCCCTGTGCTCCCAACAACCCCAATACCCCCTAACATACATTAAAAAAAAATTCTATGTACAGGAATTATACTATAGGCCAGAGGTGGCCCTTGGGTGTTCCCTTTGGGTGTTCGTGGGCCCCACAGACGTCCCCGGGTGGTCCCCACAGGTGTCTGGGGGTCCCCGATGCCTGCGGTACCAATCCTGTGTACCCCTGAACACCCCTGAAGACCCCGAAAGACCTCGAAATTGAATTACAAATTACAAATGAAGAAAAAGAAAGAAGAAAAGGATTTTGGATTTTTTTTTACCTGTGCCCTGTTGCTATTTGGGTTCGTGGATTGGTTCGAGAGCTTGCAGAGTCCCAAGGAATTGGCGGGTGAAGATATCTAAAGGTAAGGAAAAACATAGCATGTATGTTATTTTTATTTTACAGGTTTTTATTTTTTTTAATTGTGATTGCATTTTTTTTAATGCCCATTCATTGCCACTGTATTTATATATGTCTCTTTATGGATATACATACATACAGGGGACAAGCAATGGTTGTTTTTACAAATGCTTTTGCCAATTTAATTTTTAGTTTTATTTAGTAAAATATAACTTTTTGTTGTGTTTTAAATAGTTTCTTTCAGGATGGGGGGTTGCATGCTTTTTATTAGTGGCTTCTTTTTGGTACGTTTTGTCTGATGGTGTTTACTTTGAGCTTTCATTTATTTATTAATGGTTTTGTTTTGGTGTTTTAATTGTTAATTGTGGTATTTATTTTGGATTGGATTAATTGATTGGTAGTAATTTAGTTCTGTTTACTTCTTTATTTGTTTTTAGTTTCTCATTATTTTGATTGCATTGAATCTTGTTTGTGATATTTTTTTTAGGTTGACCATTGACTGGCATATTGTTAAATGATTCCCTTATTATATGGGTATGATGTGCCCACTGTGCCATTCAATTGTTTTATTGGCATTTGTTATCTATTTAATTGGCTATGTGATGTGTTTTATTTGCTGTGTGCTGGGTTTTATTTTGCTATTGCAGTATTTTAGTTTGCAATGTAATGTGTTTTATTTAGCTATGTAATGTTTTTGATTTGGGCCTCTTTTTTAATTCCTTCCCCATTTCTTAATATAGTGGTAAATGATGCCCATATTATATGAACATGATGTACCCACTGTACCAATGAATGGGTGAAGGGTGAGGGTAATTGCCTGGGGAGGATGTTTATGCCTCCTGGGTGTGTAGTGGCCGAGGGTGTAGTGGTTAGTAACCGCTAAGGGGATTAAGGGACTAGGGGACTGTAAGAGGACGTGTGCAGAGGTACGCAATGGAGACTGTTGAAAGTGAAATTAAAATTAGGCTTTATTGCGCCAGTCCCTTTAACACAGCAAAACATATGAAAATAAGCCAAACAAAAACCTATCTCCGCTTTGGAGACTATCTACACGTGTAGTTCAGCCCTCTATATAACTGGGGGGTTAGCTAGGCTATTCACCAGCCCAAAATATATATACAGCTCAACCCTGTTATAGCGCGATCCGCTATAACGTGGATCCGCTAATCACGCAATTTGAGCATGGACCCATATGTAAAAAAAATAATTAATTAATTTAAAAAAAATAATAATACATTTTGCACACTGCACATTGCATACACTGCATGCACTGCATACACTGCATACACACACAGCACACTGCACACACTCACAGCACCCTGCATACACTCACTGCACACTGCACACTGCATACACTCACAGCACCAGCACACACTGCACACACTCACAGCACCCTGCATACACTCACTGCACACTGCATACACTCAGCACACAGCACACTGCACACACTCACAGCACCAGCACAAACTCACAGCACACTGCATACACTCACAGCACCAGCACACACTGCACCCACTCACAGCACCCACTCACAGCACACTGCACACACTCACAGCACACTGCATACATTCACAGCACACACAGCACAGCACACACAGCGCACACCACACAGCACACACCACACACACAGCACCCCCTACCTTTGATGTCACAGCCCACCTTTGGGGGCATCGTGGGGCTGCTGGAGGAATGGTGCAAGGCTGGGGGATCGGCGCGAGGCCGGGGGGTCAGAGCGGGGATCGATGCAAGGCTGGGGGGGGCAGTGCGGGGATCAGTGCGAGGCTGAGGGGGCGGAAAAGGTGGGAGGGATCAGTGCAAGGCTGGAGGATAGTTGCGGGGATCCGTGGTTGGATGGTGTGGAGCTGCTGAGGTGTTACGCCGGTGCTGCCCGCAGACCAGACCCGTCCCCTGAGCTGAAGGGGGAAGTGGTAATACACGCACCCGCAGCAAAGGGAGCGTGTCCGGAGTGTGGTATGAAGCGTTGCCAGGCCAGGTGTAGTAAGGTAGACAATACTTGCCGGTACCGGTTGTAGAGATAGAGTGAAGGATGCCTTGCCGAAGTCAGGGAGTGGAGAGTGGAGATAGGTCGTAGTCCAAGCCGTGTTCAAGGGGTTACCAGAGTGTGCGTTGTCCAAGGAGTGCCGAGATCGAGAGCCAGAGGGGGTAGTCGTACGAGCTGCGTCAGAACCTGTGAAAACACTGAGAGAATCCAGAAGTACTTCCATACAGAGACTATGTCGAGCAAAGACTGAGAGCAGAGAGGAGCTAGATAAAGCAGGAAGTTCCAATTAGGAACAGAGGCGGGACAGGAAGAGCTACAGGGAGACACTGCAGATTGGTGCAGGCATAACAGGCCAGGTGAGTCTTGTTGGTAACCTGAGTATGCCCGTGCAGTGTGCGGGGGCGGAGCCTGAGGTCCGGCGGATGGGAATAAGAGTGTGCAGACTGAGCGTGCTCCGTAACTCGTGTACGCACGTGAACCGAGCCAGTGGATGGTGCAGGTGTGCGTGCAGGAGGGCGTGGGCGCGCCCGGCCCTGAGCAGAGGAATCGTCGAGGGGAGTGATCCCGCGACGGCGGCAGGGGCGGGGAGCCGTGGAGGCCAGTAAGGCAGGATTGTTTTGTGTGTCCAGGGTCACCCTGCGGGGAGAGAGTGCTCTGTGTGGGGAGCGTGGAGAACGCTGATGCCTGACATGAGGGAAGTGCAGGGAATTCTGGGAGAACTACAGTGGCTGCTAGCAGAAATGTAGGGCTGCCGGCGCCTCACTCCACCTCCTCCCCCCTCCTCCCCCCTCCTCCCCCTTCTCCCCCCTCCTCCTGATCGAGCGCGCGGTGGCCATTTTAAAAACAAAAATTAGCGCGACCCCAGTTTTAGCGCGGTCAGATCGGGTGGCCCCTGAGGACCGCGCTATAACGGAGTTGAGCTGTACATATAAACAGATATATAAACAGTCCCATAAGAAATTCTTATCTGTTTCTTGTAGCTGTAGGGAAAGGCTTCTTTGTTCTCCTGTTGTCCGCAACCTTGTGTGCTAAGGTAATGTCAGGATCCAGGTTTAGAAGTATGGTCCCCTGTGTCTTTCTGGCAGTGTGCAGTCTCTTTGCCGCTCAAGACAGTTCCACAGGTCAGCCCAGTTGTGGACTAGGGAACTCTCTGTCTGTCTGTCCTTTCTGCTTCCTGGGTCAGCTCAGCTCACGTGTGAGCTCAGGAAGAATCTCTCCTTCCTGTCTCAGAGGCAGGCTTTTCTGACACGTAATCAGTCAGGTGGTGTTGGTTAATTGTCTACCAGCAGTTAACCACCACACTGCTGGATTAGAGGCACATTTTTTAACAGGGATAAGTCCCCTGTTACAGGGACATTAGATTGTGTTTTTTTATGTACTGTATTGATTGTGGCAACGGAGGACTTGGACGGTGATGAGGATGAGGACGGCCTTCATCGTGGCAGCCTGGAAGGGGTGTGCAAGATTTGTTTACTTTATTTATGCTTCTTAATGTTGTCTTTTAAATAGACAAATGCACTATTATCCATATGTAGGGGGTATATTTATTTTAAAGTATGGTTTATTTTTTGGGGGGCACACGATTGGTACCGCAGGCCAGCGGGGTCCCTCGGATTCCCGCGGAGTTCACCTGAGTGTCCATGGACACCCGTGGGGATCACCCGAGGGCCCACAGACTCCTGCGGGAATCACCCGGGGACACCCGCCGGCCTGTTGCACACTGCACTCACTCACAGCATCCTGCATACACTCACTGCACACTGCACACTGCATACACTCACAGCAACAGCACACACTGCACACACTCACAGCACCCTGCATACACTCACTGCACACTGCATACACTCAGCACACAGCACACTGCACACACTCACAGCACCAGCACAAACTCACAGCACACTGCATACACTCACAGCACCAGCACACACTGCACCCACTCACAGCACCCACTCACAGCACACTGCACACACTCACAGCACACTGCATACATTCACAGCACACACAGCACAGCACACACAGCGCACACCACACAGCACACACACCACACACACAGCACCCCCTACCTTTGATGTCACAGCCCACCTTTGGGGGCATCGTGGGGCTTCTGGAGGAATGGTGCAAGGCTGGGGGATCGGCGCGAGGCCGGGGGGTCGGAGCGGGGATCGACGCAAGGCTGGGGGGGGGGGCAGTGCGGGGATCAGTGCGAGGCTGAGGGGGCGGAATAGGTGGGAGGGATCAGTGCAAGGCTGGAGGATAGTTGCGGGGATCCGTGGTTGGATGGTGTGGAGCTGCTGAGGTGTTACGCCGGTGCTGCCCGCAGACCAGACCCGTCTCATGAGCTGAAGGGGGAAGTGGTAATACACGCACCCGCAGCAAAGGGAGCGTGTCCGGAGTGTGGTATGAAGCGTTGCCAGGCCAGGTGTAGTAAGGTAGACAATACTTGCCGGTACCGGTTGTAGAGATAGAGTGAAGGATGCCTTGCCAAAGTCAGAGAGTGGAGATAGGTCGTAGTCCAAGCCGTGTTCAAGGGGTTACCAGAGTGTGCGTTGTCCAAGGAGTGCCGAGATCGAGAGCCAGAGGGGGTAGTCGTACGAGCTGCGTCAGAACCTGTGAAAACACTGAGAGAATCCAGAAGTACTTCCATACAGAGACTATGTCGAGCAAAGACTGAGAGCAGAGAGGAGCTAGATAAAGCAGGAAGGTCCAATTAGGACGGAAGCGGGACAGGAAGAGCTACAGGGAGACACTGCAGATTGGTGCAGGCATAACAGGCCAGGTGAGTCTTGTTGGTAACCTGAGTATGCCCGTGCAGTGTGCGGGGGCGGAGCCTGAGGTCCGGGGGATGGGAATAAGAGTGTGCAGACTGAGCGTGCTCCGTAACTCGTGTACGCACGTGAACCGAGCCAGTGGATGGTGCAGGTGTGCGTGCAGGAGGGCGTGGGCGCGCCCGGCCCTGAGCAGAGGAATCGTCGAGGGGAGTGATCCCGCGACGGCGGCAGGGGCGGGGAGCCGTGGAGGCCGGTAAGGCAGGATTGTTTTTTGTGTCCAGGGTCACCCTGCGGGGAGAGAGTGCTCTGTGTGGGGAGCGTGGAGAACGCTGATTCCTGACATGAGGGAAGTGCAGGGAATTCTGGGAGAACTACAGTGGCTGCTAGCAGAAATGTAGGGCTGCCGGCGCCTCACTCCACCTCCTCCCCCCTCCTCCCCCCTCCTCCCCCTCCTCCCCCCTCCTCCTGATCGAGCGCGCGGTGGCCATTTTAAAAACAAAAATTAGCGCGACCCCCGTTTTAGCGCGGTCAGATCGGGTGGCCCCTGAGGACCGCGCTATAACGGAGTTGAGCTGTACATATAAACAGATATATAAACAGTCCCATAAGAAATTCTTATCTGTTTCTTGTAGCTGTAGGGAAAGGCTTCTTTGTTCTCCTGTTGTCCGCAACCTTGTGTGCTAAGGTAATGTCAGGATCCAGGTTTAGAAGTATGGTCCCCTGTGTCTTTCTGGCAGTGTGCAGTCTCTTTGCCGCTCAAGACAGTTCCACAGGTCAGCCCAGTTGTGGACTAGGGAACTCTCTGTCTGTCTGTCCTTTCTGCTTCCTGGGTCAGCTCAGCTCACGTGTGAGCTCAGGAAGAATCTCTCCTTCCTGTCTCAGAGGCAGGCTTTTCTGACACGTAATCAGTCAGGTGGTGTTGGTTAATTGTCTACCAGCAGTTAACCACCACACTGCTGGATTAGAGGCACATTTTTTAACAGGGATAAGTCCCCTGTTACAGGGACATTAGATTGTGTTTTTTTATGTACTGTATTGATTGTGGCAACGGAGGACTTGGACGGTGATGAGGATGAGGACGGCCTTCATCGTGGCAGCCTGGAAGGGGTGTGCAAGATTTGTTTACTTTATTTATGCTTCTTAATGTTGTCTTTTAAATGGACAAATGCACTATTATCCATATGTAGGGGGTATATTTATTTTAAAGTATGGTTTATTTTTTGGGGGGCACACGATTGGTACCGCAGGCCAGCGGGGTCCCTCGGATTCCCGCGGAGTTCACCTGAGTGTCCATGGACACCCGTGGGGATCACCCGAGGGCCCACAGACTCCTGCGGGAATCACCCGGGGACACCCGCCGGCCTGTTGCATACTGCACACACTCACAGCACCCTGCATACACTCACTGCACACTGCATACACTCACAGCAACAGCACACACTGCACACACTCACAGCACCCTGCATACACTCACTGCACACTGCATACACTCAGCACACAGCACACTGCACACACTCACAGCACCAGCACAAACTCACAGCACACTGCATACACTCACAGCACCAGCACACACTGCACCCACTCACAGCACCCACTCACAGCACACTGCACACACTCACAGCACACTGCATACATTCACAGCACACACAGCACAGCACACACAGCGCACACCACACAGCACACACACCACACACACAGCACCCCCTACCTTTGATGTCACAGCCCACCTTTGGGGGCATTGTGGGGCTGCTGGAGGAATGGTGCAAGGCTGGGGGATCGGCGCGAGGCCGGGGGGTCGGAGCGGGGATCGACGCAAGGCTGGGGGGGGGGGGGCAGTGCGGGGATCAGTGCGAGGCTGAGGGGGCGGAATAGGTGGGAGGGATCAGTGCAAGGCTGGAGGATAGTTGCGGGGATCCGTGGTTGGATGGTGTGGAGCTGCTGAGGTGTTACGCCGGTGCTGCCCGCAGACCAGACCCGTCCCCTGAGCTGAAGGGGGAAGTGGTAATACACGCACCCGCAGCAAAGGGAGCGTGTCCGGAGTGTGGTATGAAGCGTTGCCAGGCCAGGTGTAGTAAGGTAGACAATACTTGCCGGTACCGGTTGTAGAGATAGAGTGAAGGATGCCTTGCCGAAGTCAGAGAGTGGAGATAGGTCGTAGTCCAAGCCGTGTTCAAGGGGTTACCAGAGTGTGCGTTGTCCAAGGAGTGCCGAGATCGAGAGCCAGAGGGGGTAGTCGTACGAGCTGCGTCAGAACCTGTGAAAACACTGAGAGAATCCAGAAGTACTTCCATACAGAGACTATGTCGAGCAAAGACTGAGAGCAGAGAGGAGCTAGATAAAGCAGGAAGGTCCAATTAGGAACGGAAGCGGGACAGGAAGAGCTACAGGGAGACACTGCAGATTGGTGCAGGCATAACAGGCCAGGTGAGTCTTGTTGGTAACCTGAGTATGCCCGTGCAGTGTGCGGGGGCGGAGCCTGAGGTCCGGGGGATGGGAATAAGAGTGTGCAGACTGAGCGTGCTCCGTAACTCGTGTACGCACGTGAACCGAGCCAGTGGATGGTGCAGGTGTGCGTGCAGGAGGGCTTGGGCGCGCCCGGCAGTGAGCAGAGGAATCGCCGAGGGGAGTGATCCCGCGACGGCGGCAGGGGCGGGGAGCCGTGGAGGCCGGTAAGGCAGGATTGTTTTGTGTGTCCAGGGTCACCCTGCGGGGAGAGAGTGCTCTGTGTGGGGAGCGTGGAGAACGGCGATTCCTGACATGAGGGAAGTGCAGGGAATTCTGGGAGAACTACAGTGGCTGCTAGCGGAAATGTAGGGCTGCCGGCGCCTCACTCCACCTCCTCCCCCCTCCTCCCCTCTCTTCCCCTCCTCCCCCCTCCTCCTGATCGAGCGTGCGGTGGCCATTTTAAAAACAAAAATTAGCGCGACCCCAGTTTTAGCGCGGTCAGATCGGGTGGCCCCTGAGGACCGCGCTATAACGGAGTTGAGCTGTACATATAAACAGATATATAAACAGTCCCATAAGAAATTCTTATCTGTTTCTTGTAGCTGTAGGGAAAGGCTTCTTTGTTCTCCTGTTGTCCGCAACCTTGTGTGCTAAGGTAATGTCAGGATCCAGGTTTAGAAGTATGGTCCCCTGTGTCTTTCTGGCAGTGTGCAGTCTCTTTGCCGCTCAAGACAGTTCCACAGGTCAGCCCAGTTGTGGACTAGGGAACTCTCTGTCTGTCTGTCCTTTCTGCTTCCTGGGTCAGCTCAGCTCACGTGTGAGCTCAGGAAGAATCTCTCCTTCCTGTCTCAGAGGCAGGCTTTTCTGACACATGTAATCAGTCAGGTGGTGTTGGTTAATTGTCTACCAGCAGTTAACCACCATACTGCTGGATTAGAGGCACATTTTTTAACAGGGATAAGTCCCCTGTTACAGGGACATTAGATTGTGTTTTTTTATGTACTGTATTGTTTGTGGCAACAGAGGACTTGGACGGTGATGAGGATGAGGACGGCCTTCATCGTGGCAGCCTGGAAGGGGTGTGCAAGATTTGTTTACTTTATTTATGCTTCTTAATGTTGTCTTTTAAATGGACAAATGCACTATTATCCATATGTAGGGGGTATATTTATTTTAAAGTATGGTTTATTTTTTGGGGGGCACACGATTGGTACCACAGGCCAGCGGGGTCCCTCGGATTCCCGCGGAGTTCACCTGAGTGTCCATGGACACCCGTGGGGATCACCCGAGGGCCCACAGACTCCCGCGGGAATCACCCGGGGACACCCGCCGGCCTGTTGTATTAATGGTGTGCTGACAAAAAGATAAACAATGCTTTTCAGAGTGTCTACAGCTCGTTTCTGCCAGCCTTTAGCTGGTGCAAAAATCTGGCGTGCTTTTAAAGTACGATTCACTGATTACTGCTTTGTGACTCCCGCTGACTGGCAAAAAACATTCCGTTTGCCGTTTTTTGCCTGATCAGACGTATTTTTTTCCCATGGCTGAAAAAATGCCTTTTAAGGCCGATAAACCACTGTTTTACTGCTTAGTGAATCGCACAGCAGGCAGTATCGGTCTCAAAAGCCATTTGTCGGTCTTAAAAGCAGTTATCTGCTTAGTGCATAGACCCTTTAAAGTGTTAGGGGGGTTGTTGGGGATCCAGGGGGTTGGTTGTGTATTGGTACAGTAGGTAGTTGATATTGAAATGTTTATTGTGGGTAGAGGGATTAGTGAAGGTTGTAGTTGCCACAGGGTGGGTGGTCAGTCCTTGGTGGGTAGTGGGAGGCGTTAACCCATTCATTACAATAGCAGTTACTACCGCTAAGGTAATGAAGGGGTTAACACCCCCACTACCCACCCGAGAGGCATAACTACCCACCCTGGGGCTATTAACCCCATTCACTTACCCCCTCTGCCCCAATAAACCTGGTAGTCTGCCTTAACCACTTCATTGCCTTAGCGGTTAGCTGCTAAGGTAATGAAGCTGCTTACATTTTATTTTTATTCATAGTGTGCATAAACAGGGGTTCTCTTGAGCTGAACCGCATTGATTTCAGCCTCGGGGACTCCCTGCTTCCCAAGATACAGCGTCACGTGACCAGTGTATTTTACATTGCGGGGATACCGGCACCCCATACCGGGGTCAGTATCTCTGGAAGCAGGAGGTCCCCGAGGATTAAATCAATGCGGTGCAGCTCTGGAGACCCCCTGCTACAATACTGTAAGAGGCGCGCAAATAGAGTGACTGATTCAGTTTCTCTCTTATTCCACATCTCTTACAGACAGGTTGCCCCCAGTAGGATTCACATGGCAGGGACCCCTGCTGTGTTAATCCAATGGGCCATTAGTCTGCCGCAGATACAACGCGTGATTTTTGGCAAATCTGACAAAATCCAATTTGAGATGTGGTTGGATAACGGCCACTGCATTTGTATGTGCGATTATTAATATTGAATATTGTCTCTTTCTGTACAGGTCAAGACATCCAAAAAAATAAAATAAAATTGTAAATTTGGAAGAAAAGACTTAGGCTACGGCCCCGCTGCCTGCGTTGCACGTGCGTCTGCCAGGCTGGTGGCGCGTGCAGCCAAGATCCCTGGTCTGCAGTGAGCTGCCGGGGAAAAGACATGGGGGCGTGATGGGGAAGTGATGGGTGAGTGACGGGGGAGTGACGGGGCGCAGCCATGACATCACCCGGCCATCACCCGGCAGGTGTGCCCTCATTGGCTGAACCGCCGCGGGGTGGCCGAGAACTCTGTCGCTACTACTAATCACAATTTTCCTGTCTGCGGTAAAAACGCACCCCACGGCAGCCACCCCTCACAGCAGGCCCCGCCCCATTGAGGGGTTGGTCTTGTCCCCACAGCACTCGCCATAGCGCATGCTTCAGTGGTCAGCAGGGACCAAGGCTTAGGGGCTTATTCTAGTAACCTCAATAGCACACTTATCGAGGCTTTTGAGAAGTCATTTACCAAAAAAAGCAACAGCTTTTCAGAAAGCCTCGATAAGTGCGTAGCGAAAGCATTTAATCACCATTTTTGGCTCTCACCCAAACACATCGCGAGGTCTGCAGCGATAAGCCCCTCTATAGCAGATTTTGGAAAATCATGCAATTTTAGTATCCTCGATTGTGTTATTGAGGCTCTAGAATGGCGATTTTAGCCAAAAATCACCTCGCCAAATAAAGTTAGCGTGAAGCAGGTGAGAAGGTTGAGCGTATGGGACTTAGAATAAAAAATGCATTTTTCCTGCAGTGGATTGATGCCGGAAGTCTCTGGAGCTGATGCCCATTGATATCAGTCCTGGAGACCCCCGGTATCAATCCGAGGCAATAAAAATGCATTAACAGGCAACTTCATTACTTTAGCGCAGTGATTTCAAACCTTTTTTGTTTGGAGGAACCCTTGAAATATTTTGAAAAATCTCAGGGAACCCCCATCTGGCTGACACATATTAGGTTAATTTCACACCTTACGAGCCCCCTCTATTTCCCATCACCCATGTATTTCTCTCCCCTCCATCTCACTCACTCTTCCCCCCTCCCGACTCACATGTATTTATCACCCATGCGTCTCACTCTTACTCCCTCTTTTCCTCACTCACTCACTCCCCCCCTCCTCTCACTCACCCCTACCTTCCATCAATTACACCACTCTCACTCACAAAGTATTCCACTTACATAAGTGCCTTTGTTAGAGAGCATTCAGACCACACTGGGTCACAGAGTCAGACAAAATATTCACAGCAAACAGCATCCGCTCCACGGCCGTCATAGCAGGTAATGGGCTGATTAAAGTTGTCGTCCACTCCAGATGTCATCAACAAGGGCTCCTTTAGTGGTCACTTATCCCCTGAGGAAGACTTTACAGTGGAAACACGTGTTGGGTGATATCAGTGACCACTAAAATCGCCCTTGTTGATGACATCTGAAGTGGAGGACAACTTTAATCAGCCCAGTACCTGCTGTGACGGACGTGGAGCGGATGCTGTTTGCTGTGAATATTTTGTTTGACCCTGTGACCCAGTGTGGTCCGAATGCTCTCAAACAAAGGCACTTATGTAAGTGGAATACTTTGTGTTTTTAACATAAAAAACAGTATATACTATTTTGCTTTTCCCCTCTTTTTGTATATGGAATTTCCCCCTCTCTATGTGGATCTGGAGTACCTGTCTGGAGACATAAGTTGGTAACTTTGAATAACCACAACGCTCTGATTTCACGTTAAACACGTGAGTGCAAATTTTATAGAACTTCCAGCATTGAAGCTAATTTGCTGAAGTAGACAATATTGCACTATTTGGTGTTTTTACTCTCTCTTACATGTCCTGATGTGATTTGCGCACCTGTTTCTCCTTCGTTTACCAACACAATGGCAAGATATCAGATCGCCAGATTGTCCGTTTGTAAAGTTCTTCCGGCTCTAATATAAAAAAAAACCTTCACCTCGCGCTACAAACACTCCAGGGAGGTGTAAACACAGCTGCCCGGAGGAACGTAGTGACGCTTACTCTCTGGCGATCTGATACCTTGCCATTGTGTTGGTACACTAGCTCCTGTCTACCCCTCCTTCAAGCTTCCCCCAAAGATGTTGGATTTACTGTGATCCTTTTTTAATGTAAGTTTTACTTTATGCTTATTATAAATATGAATTATTTTTAAATTTATACTAATAGTGTGTTTCTTTTCTCTTTTTGCGCCCTGCTATATGTGTATATAAATTTAATTTCTGCTCTCTTTGAAATTATGATCAAATTATGGCTAAATCGCGTGAAAATTAAAGAATTTTCCTGGCACGGATAGGCACGGATTAGGATGCCATTTGGAACATGCGCAGCAAGCAGTCACGAACCGGCAGTTGCACCTGTACAGTTGTCCTCTCTTCCTCTTCTGTTTCTAAGATTATTGGTGGGAGCTGGTGTTGGTAGGTGAAGGCAATGGCTTATATCCTGATGACATGCCCTGTTGTGCCATCTCTGGAGAATCATGTATCTGGTCCAGTAGCTCTGGAGTGTCTGAGCAGCTATAATGATTGGTGATATAGCTGGTGATCGAGGTAATGGTGAACCAATGGAGATTATGGACCTGTCTTACTAAAAGTAGGACAAACTAAGTAAATTGTAACCGATAAAAATCTATATATCCTAAAAGTTAATGCACACTGTACTCAATGTTTATTAATTAATACTTATATAAAAGTGTAATACTTAAATATATTTGATACCATATAATGAAGTAAAAAATATATATACAGTATAGCATTCATGAATATTTTATATCCAAACTGTGTTTGAAAATGTGAAAGTCTCTAACTAGAGGAAAAGTATTCGCATTCCTATAGCTGACATTTTACACTTACCTATGAGTCTGTAGTCAACATTGTTTACACTTAATTGTATAAAATAAACTGTAGCCAAAGTTGATATAAATAAATGTTTTGATGTACTGTAACAATTTTTTATCTATATTAGGATAACCAGAGTCCGATTTCCCAATAAGGAAAGAGCCCAATTGTGCAGTTCGTTTTCGATTTATACTGGTAAAATGTTGAACAGTGTCAAATACACTCACATTTCACAAGTTCTTTAACACTTCTCATACAAAAATTGGCTTATTCAGGATCTCTCAGGATGGTCTCCCTGCCACTCATCTCATTTGGTCTGCAACCAGTATTTGAAGGCAGCATTAGCCTCTGGTCTCGAAATCTCTCCAGTTGAGATTTCCCTACCTTTGCTCTCTGCCTCAATCACCCACTTGACTTTCGCAGAATTGCTTCCTCATGAGTCCTCAATCATTCGTTGTATTCTAGTGCCTTTTAAGCCTTACTTTTCAATTATGCGTCAATTAAACGGTTACATTGTTCTACAGTGGATACAAATGGCAAATTTACACATATAACCAAAACATTGATACAAGATGTCTCAATAAAATCACAATTTATTAGAAACATACATTTAAATCATAATATTTTCTTTTTATTCTAAAAGGACTTTGGCATTAATTCAATTGTTAAATTAAGTGATATAAATCATGTCTATGTATCCTTCATGAATCTAGGACAGACATAAATCACTTTCAAATGTGTGTCAAATACTTATTTTTTTAAACATAGCTGTTAAACCCTATACATCACATTAAATACAGCAATATTGAGTAATGCCAAACATATAAAATGTATAGATTATTACATTCTAAACAAACATAACCCAACTTGAATTCAGCTAATAAAAGCTGTATCACAATTGGAAAAAGAGGGTAGAAAAAAACCCATATACTAGAGTCATAACCAAGTATGTATTCCAATAACCAATAAACTTTATAATAATATATCTAAAGGTATATATGAGAGAAGGAGAATGAGCATAACCACATTTGCATCCATCTATACATTGCATTCAATGTTAATGTTTAGACCATCTGAATACATTTTTAATTTGATAATCAAATGTTTCTTTTTGTGCAATTGCTTGCAATCTATCTCCCCTATCTAATGTGCCTCTACACATTCTAACGCTCTGTATAAAATACCTACAGGATCTCATGGACGTAATATTTGAAAATGTTTGGATTCATAATTCTAATAATAATAACAGCATGTTCTTGTATAGCGCTGCTAGTTTTTATGTAGCGCTTTACAGAGACATTTTGCAGACACAGTCCCCGTAGAGCTTAAAATCTATGATTTTGTTGCCTGAGGCACAGGGAGATAAAGTGACTTGCCCAAGGTCACAAGGAGCCGACACTGAAAATTGAACCAGGTTCCCCTGCGTCAAACTCAGTGACAGTCAGTGTCTTTTCTCACTGAGCTACTCCTTCTCAACTAATTATGAGTAATTAGTTGTCTTTTAATGTTACCTATATGTTCCAATATACTGTACGTATATATGCACTGGTCTAGATTTAAAATTTGTTTTCTCTTTAGAGCCAAATGTACTGTACATGCTTTACATGTCAACCATCTGTGAAAGCTCTGTGTTTTTTTCAACCAGTTTTTGTTACTTTCTTTTTTTTTTGTCATAAATGCAATAGGTGCCAGTTTATTCTGAAGATTAGGGGCTTTTCTAAAAATAGTTTGAGTGCGATCTGGAATGACACCTCCCAAAAGCGGGTCCTTTTTAAAGATTAGTTAATGCTTTTTGACAATGCTGGCTACCCCATGTGCTTCTTTATTATACTTCTCTTAAATTGTTCTATCCTTAAAAAAGCATCATCTATAACTTAAATCTTAGTATTCCTCTCTATAATATACTTAAAAATGTGTGGATGAGACCTACAGTATTCCAACTTCACATTGCAATGCCAGTAAACCAGCCTCCCACTGAAGAGACCCAAAAGGTAAAAACAGCTATCTGTGAGTAGGTTTTAGTGGCTATGCACTTCTTTAACCCAAGCTGTGCTGAAAGGTTGTGTGAGGCTGTGGCCCCTGCTGCCTGTGCGGCACGCGCGCCTGCGAGGCAGGCGGCAAGTGCAGCCGAGTTCCCCTGTCTGCAGCTCTCTGCAGAGAGGGGAAAGACAAGGGAGCATGATGGGGGAGTGACAGGGGCGTGGCAGTGACATCACCCGGCAGGTTCACCCTCGTTGGCTGAACTGCCGTGGGGCGTGGTCTAGCGCTCCGTCGCGACTCCTGCTCTCAATTGTCTTGCGAGCAGGAGTTTCTGTCGGCGCAGCGCGGCGGCCCCCATTCGCAGCAGGCCCGGCCCCATTGTGGGACGGATCTTGTCCCTGCAGCGTTCGCCATAGCGGACGCTGCAGTAGCCAGCGGGGACCTGGCCTGATACTGCACGCATATGCTTTCAGTGGTCCATGTTAAAACAGACATGAAGTAAAAGGTTGCACTGTGTGCTCAATTGCATGTTGTTTCCCAGTATCCCAGGCTGCAGGGAAAGCACTGTATGTTAAGCGATAATGGGGAAAGCAGGGTTGCAGACCTGTCTGAGACATGTATGTGGTCACAAATAATATTTTAATTTGCAATTCTGTCTATAAATCTCCCTTTTAGTTGTAACACACTGCACAGCAGATGAACTGTGTCCCTGAACTTACACACTAATAAGGGTAAAGGTCCCTAACTGAAGGGGCATTCCCTGCAGCAGCCACAATCTACAATATGACTCAGGGCCTATCTGGGGCCTAGGGGGTGGGTAACCTGGCCTAGTTTCAGGGGCTACTGCTCCTTGCACACACCCTCCCCTAACCTGCTCCCAGCTCTGACTGACTTCTTCCTGTCTGTGCGCACCAAAATGTATATCTCCAGCAGGAGGAGCTGCAAGCCCTATTGGCTGCTGTGGGTCAGGTGATTGGCATGCCCCTATGCATCCTGGGGCTTGTAGTCCTTGGCAGACCTCTTTACTATTGGGGCCGCGTGCACGATCGCAACTGCGCATGCATGACAATGTAATGGCCGCCTCGAGTTCTATCTGCACCTGCGAGAACCTGTAATGGCAGCCGCTATGCATGAACCTCTACGCATGCTCCCGCGCATGTGCAAACACCAGTGCCAATGCCAATATGGCCGCCTTACCTCCTGGGGCTACACCGCGCATGTGCGGATACATACAAGATGGCGGCGCCTGACTGCAGATGCTACTGGGAGCCCCCGGTGACTCGCTCGCCGCCGCAGCTCCCCGGCAAAGCGTGGGGATCCCCCCGCTAAGCGGACGTAAGGGGCGCCCAGGGGGAACCCTGCTACATAGTATTTTCATTTGTCTTCATATACAGTATCTCGTTCTTCAAACAGTTCCGTTTGACATGTCACAATTGTCCATAGTGTATATTGTACAATCATCATGCGTGGTGGCAGCTAGTCCTCAAAACATAATTGTTGCTGTCTTCATCTTTAAAAAATTAATTAGTATTAAGAGTAACATTTTCTAAATATATAATCGAGTCCAAAAACACTATTTCTTTTTACTCCACTTTGATGTAAATTTAACGTTTAAGTAGTTTAATAGAGGAAATTATGATGGATAATACCACTCAAAATTAAAACTTGTAATTTTTACTGAAAGTCTTATGAGAACTAACAATTTGGATTCTATATTTAATTTAAAAAAAGAAGGGAGGCTGACATCATTGCATAAGAACTTGACAAATTATAGAAATTACTAATTAAAGAAACCAAAAAAATGGTGGGACTTAATTTTCATTGAAAAATATTTAGAAAATGGCCGTATCGCTAGAAGTTTGAGATTTTTTTAAAGTTTTACTTTTGAATTCAATAATGATGCATTTACCTCATCTTGGGACAAAGTGCTGAATAATTGCTCATGTGAATTATTGCAATTGATAACTATGCACCATAGAAAGAGTTTGGAGAAACTGGATGATGAAATCAATGTAATTAAGAACACGTTAGAGCCATTTCAATCATCCAGCTTGTTCAAACAAAAAGATTCTAAATTGTAAAAAAGTTTGGATACTTTAGACATACTTATGACATAAAGAAAAACATTTCAGAGAGACGAGGAAGATTATTTAAAGGGTAATCAGTGAAACTGGATTAAACATCAAAGAGATGATAGGGAGTCTATGAAAGAGAGAAATTATCCTAGACTATATACTGTACTGTAGAGAATGCTATAATGATAAAAGGAGCAATTATAGAGAACAAAGAAAACCTACTTTTTACTATCAAGAGAGACCTTGCCATACACCTAATAGAATTTTTTTTTTAGAAAATGACAAAACTAGTTTTGATCAAGATAGGTCAAATATGAGGGAACAACACAAAGAAATGGATATTGGAATACAGGCTATGAGTATAACAAATCCCCCCGAGAAGGGACATTTAAGATTGCATGAAGGGAATGAGAAAATGTGATAGAAAGAATAATAGCAAGCATTCTATCATACCCATCAAAAGTTTTTTTAGACTTCTGAGAGGTGTAATCTTCATTGTAGGGACGGATTGCACCTCAATGAAGATGGATTTTCTGTGATAGGGGGGAGAATGTTAAAAAGGTTGGAGGATATTTAGAACTAGGATGGAGGGGGGAGGGATAAGAAACAGATAACGAACTAAATAGAATAGATGGGGATGGAAAAAGCAGAGGTACAGATGGAGTCTCAGGTTCCGTCGCTGCAGCCTGGCGCTGCCGCGGTTGAAACCAATTCCCACCATGCAGTGCAGGGAGACTTAATGGCCCATCGGATTAACACAGCAGATGAAAACATGATTGTGTTTTTATTTATTGCTAGTTTTTGTAAAGATAACATGGATTATTGTATTATTTATAATAGCCATTCTGTGAAAATACATTTTGTTAACCTACAGTATATAAAGAAACACCCATGCTGCGTCGTATAGAATTTATCAACAGAAAATGTATCAGTCTTTTGAGTATTTACACCAAGTTAAATGTGCGGACGATCTTGACGCACTTTTAGTCTATTGTGGTCATTTGAATGGGAGTCGTGCTTTTTGAATCCTACTGGGCTGCACCTGTCTGTAAGAGATGCACAGTACGAATAGACTGAATCAGTCACTCTCCCTGTGTGCCTCTAACAGGCGATTGCAGCGCTTTTATTTCATTTGAATAAAATATTATTGTAGCAGGGGGTCTCCAGAGCTGAATCGCATTAATTTCAGGCCGGGGACCCCCTGCTTCTCGAAATACAGGCCTGGTTATTCGCTAGAACCTTGAAACGAATTGAGAACCTCGATCGGAGACGATGGTCTGTGGTACCCCATGCAGACGAAAAATATCCTTGACAAAAATATATGCTATCTTGGATGAGTTCAAAAGACCTCTCAATGAAATGAAGTGTCCAGATGATTTGGAGGAATGACCCCATTCTATAACTTTCCTCCGAAATCGTGGTGAGATTAAAAGGTGGCCCCCCAGGACTTCGAGATCCTCAGGGATATGAAATTGGTATAATAGAATGTCATCCAGTTCGTCAAACGTGTTGGCAGAGAGAATGTACTTAGAAGGAAGAATAGTCTCAAGATGATCCTCGGATTTATTGTCCACCAAGAAGTGTTGTGAAAGAGCATCGGCTTTGACATTTTTGGAACCTGGTAAAAAGGAAATTATATAATTGAAGTGGGGGAAAAAAGCAACCTGCAGGCTTAACGAGTACCTAGGCGACGAGCGCCCTCCATGTAGAGCAGATTTTTGTGATCGGTTAAGATGGTAATCGGGTTCTTCGTGCCTTCCAACAGATGTCTCTATTCTTCGAGATACACAAGAGAAAAAGAAACCTAATATACCAGCACTCTATCAAACTAAATGTATAGTGACATAATTAAAATGATTTTATTAATAAACAATGAATAAAAATGTGGGTTTTAAAATCAGAGAATGTGTTAAACAGCACGTGACTGTAATCATTGGTAACTTAACCAAGGGTAGTTAAGTGATGTATACATATGGAGATCCTTTATGGATATTCAGGATCTGTGGCTATATATATAGCCTCCTTGATTGTGGAAATAGGTCCGTAAAGTAACCACCATATACTAAATGTCCATCCACATATAAAAGTATATTTCTCAGAGCTAGTATGTGCTCTGAATCTGTGGTGACATATAAGTAGTGAGAGGTAATAACTATGCCAGACACAGCAATTGCTGTGTGTATCCACCTATAACTGCTGTATGCTTACATACCCACATTCAGAGCTGCTTATACTGAACTGGAGAAGGCACTTAGTGATTGAACTCCCTAGAGCCCTCAATGAACAAAGTCTAGGGTGTCTTTAGGGGTTAATGCACACGCCCATTGAGGGTACTAAGAGCTGTGTTAATGATAAGAGAGAGTCTCCATAGAGTCCTAGGCATCTGATAGTGTATAGCCTCTGCACAAAAAGCTGCAGTATATATTGACACTCGGTGGGTACACCATATACTAAATGTCCATCCACATATAAAAGTATATTTCTCAGAGCTAGTATGTGCTCTGAATCTGTGGTGACATATAAGTAGTGAGAGGTAATAACTATGCCAGACACAGCAATTGCTGTGTGTATCCACCTCTAATTGCTGTATGCTTACATACCCTCATTCAGAGCTGCTTATCCTAGAACTGGAGAAGGCACTTAGTGATTGCACTCCCTAGAGCCCTCAATAAACAAAGTCTAGGGTGTCTGTAGGGGTTAATGCACACACCCATAGAGGGTACTAAGAGCTGTGTTAATAATGAGAGAGGGTCTCCATAGAGTCCTAGGCATCTGATAGTGTATAGCCTCTGCGCAGGATAAAAGCTGCAGTATATATTGACACTCGGTGGGTATATAACATAGGTACAAGATAACCCAAATGTCCACCTAGTCAGTAGGTTTAGGCAGGCGGTGTACTATAGGAAGCACTGCTGAGTGGCTCATCCGTGAAGTATCACGGCAGGATCAGTGAACCTGCCGACAGCTATACTCATGCTCCTTACCCAGCCGAGATGTAACAGCTGTTTGAAGCAGAGCCCCGACGGAGGCAGATGTCAGATGGTCAGGTATACTCAGAGCCCACACGAACCTCCTAGCGAGCAGGTAAGTAATATTCAAACATACAGGCAGGTAGCACAGTGATATCTGGCCATGCTTTGCCCCCTACATCAGCGCTGATCATGAGTATATCAGCGCTGATGTGCTTGAGGGCAAGCATAACTTGTAAGGTAGATTAAGAACGGACCTATGTTAAACAAGATCCTACTGTGTGCTAATAACACAGAGGAACAAAGTATATAGACCGCACACGGGGCGCCAGCAGTATCGCAGCTAGGAACATATCAATCAATGCTGCATTCAAATGAAAGGGCTTCCCGCGTGTCAGGAGTAGGTGAGTGGCCGACGCGCGCGTTTCACGAATGAACGTTTCTTCAGGGCACGTAGGGGTTCCCTGTTCATTACGTCATAATTCTGCTCAGCAGAAGAATTTATTTTAGAAAAAAAAGCACAAGGGTGAAGCCTGGCCTGAGGTGATCTTCTTTGTGATAAGATGGCTCCGGCCCCGACATCAGATGCGCCTCCAAGGTGAATGGAAGTTTGTGATCTGAATGTATGAGGATGGGAGGAGACATGAAGGCTCCTTTCAGGAGATCAAATGCTTGAATGGCGGCTGGCGGCCAGGAAGCAGGGTCTGCTCCTTTCTTGGTCAAGGCGGTAATGGGAGCTAACGTAGAGGAGAAATTCCAAATAAATCTGCGATAATAATTTGCAAAGCCTCAAAATTGTAGAATGGCCTTAAGTGTAGTAGGGCGAGGCCAACACAGGACTGCCTTTAGTTTGGCTGGATCCATGGTGAACCCAGAGTCAGAGATGATATATTCCAAAAATTACGTAGAGTTTGATGGAACTGGCATTTTTCCAGTTTGGCAAAAAGATGATTTTCACAAAGGCATAATAATACCTGTTTGACATGGCTGATGTGTTCTTGGAGAGACTTGGAAAAAATCATGATGTTGTCCAAGTAAACAATAAGGAACTGATTAAGAAGATCCACGAAAATCTCGTTGACGACGTCTTGAAAGACAGTAGGGGCATTGCAGAGGCCGAAGGGTATGACTAGGTACTGATAATGGCCGTCCCGTGTGTTAAAGGCCGTTTTCCATTCGTCCCCCTTGCGAATCCTTACCAAATTGTAGGCACCACGCAATTCCAACTTGGTGAAGATGGTAGCCCCATGAAGATGATCGAAAAGTTCAGAGATCAAAGGCATGGGATAACGATTATTTAGGGTAATCTTATTAAGACTGTTGTCGATGCAGGGGCGAAGAGACCCATCCTTTTTTTTTTACAAAAAAGAATCCTGCTCAGGCTGGAGAAGAAGACTTCCGAATGAGCCCTTTTTTTTTAGATTTTCTTGAATGTAGTCGGTCATGGCTTTGGTCTCCGGGGGTGAGAGCGGATAATACTGGGCCTGTATTTTATGAAGTATGGGGTCTCCGAGGCTGAAACCAATGCGTTTCAGCTCAGGAGACCCCCTGCTCATGTACAATAGTATTAAAATGTATGTGTATACAGTACGATCGCCTGTAAGAGCGTCTCCATGCAGTTTTTACAGACATTTTTTTTCTACCTGCTATCATGCTGTAAAACTTTGAGTGCGATAGCAGGGGGGAAAAGCAGCTTGCGCGATCGGGCATATTTTTGCTCGGCCGGACAAAAACGCGCTGCACTTCTAAATGAATCACGCCTTTTGCTTCACTTTTTTACGGCCGAGCAAAATTTTTCCAATGGGGCGCAGAAAAGCAGAGCTTAGTGCACAGCCCCCAATGAGACAAAAAGACTACGCTACTGGTAGAATTAGGAATTGGGCAAGAACTGAAAACACTAATAATGGGCAACAAGGTAATAACTATAATAATAATAATGCAAAAATAAATTTCTCAAGAGATAAAAACAATACAAAAAACTACAGAGAAAGAGAAATAACCAAATCAGGGTATATACCAAAAAGGGAAACACCATAGAAATATGTAAGAAATCACGGGCCATGTCCGCCTCGATGTGACCCCTCCCTACTTCCCGCGGGATCCGCAGCCGCCGCTGCATCTCCCCTTCAGCAGTATCCCCGCCGTGGTGCAGCTCGGACTCCCAAACAGGCGGCCACCATCTTGCTGAGATGCGCTCAACCGGTGCTTACAGAGCGCACATCTCCGGCTATAATTTATTCCCTGCTCCTGGTCATTGGCCACGCTCCCGACATCCACACTCACACCACCCAGCACAGCTGTTCTCCAGATAAAGATGCAACGCCGTCCAACCACAGAGTGCTCCACGGCACACCCCTGCTCTGCCCCCTACCTCCATTGGATCACCAGTCCTTCCGTTAGCTCATTGCTCTGCATAGTCTCATTTCCAGCAGTCATGTTTCTGTGCCGTGCTTTCCTTGTGTTCTTCCCTCAGGTTCTGACCCAGGCTCGGCTGACTACTCTCTCTGGCTCTTGACCTCGGCTTCCAACTCTCTATGTGTACCTCTAAGATCCTCGGACTCGGCTTTAGTACCACGACCACCCGGACATCTCCTACCCCTGATCCTCGGCTACGGAACCCACTATGGTACTTCTACTACCCCGGATCCGGTAGGTACCTATCTCACTATATCTTTACTTCCTGGCCGACTATGCTACCACCACACTCCGGACACGCTCTCTTCGCTACGGGTGCGTGTCTCTATACATCCCACCTCAGTGCATGGTACGGGTCTGGTCTGCGGGAAGCACAAGCATAACAAAATACATATCAAGGCGAGATTTCTCTCCTAGACATATGGGGAGGAAAGAGAAAGCCTCCAATTACTCTAGAAAAGATACATATTCATCACAAGCATCTAATAGAAAAAGTCCCTATAGTCAAAAAGATACATTTAATGAAAGAAAATGGTAGTGAAAGAGCAGAGCACTGCCAAAAGAAAAAATGAAGAGGGCCTGATGCAAAAGATGAGTTTATTAATTAGGCATAATAGCCAAAAAAGGACAAACACACTAAATTAAAAACTCTGACGCGTTTCCCGCCGTGGAGGCGCTTTATCAAAGGTTTCTATTAAGTGCTCATTTTTTATTGACTGCCTGGCATATTTGTAGCACCACCAGGGGATTATCCCCATTTTTTTCACATTTAATGAAAGAAGAAGAGAACACAGAAAAGAAAAAACTCCCCTTCCAAAATCCCGAGAAAACAGAAAAGCAAAATACATCACAGGGAGAATGATTGAGAAAGACCATCCACATCTGCCACTTTTTCAGAAGAATGGGGTCCATACCCCAAAGATACAGAGAGATATCATTGTGGAAAAAAAGCACAAATTGGGAACACACAAAAAGGTACTCCGCTCTCAAAGAGGAATACTTAGTGGACACAACCAACAGAAGACGCAAAAGAAGCAAACACTCGGACGGGGAAGAAGTGGAAGTAGACACACACAAAAGGCAGAGATAGATCTAACAAAAGGAATCTTTAATATAAGCAAAATCTATACAACACATGAGTTGTACTTGCTTTACAATGTTTGTACCTTCTTGGTTCTTCTGAGGCAACATCTTTTTCCAACCCCGGCAGGGTAAACTTGACACTCAATACTTTGCTTATGGCGTTTGCTTTACACAGCACACCAATCCTTTCATACCCGATGGGGCAAACTTTACACTCAGCACTTGCTAGCTACAAATTCACTTGCTTCAGCAAAATAAAAATGTTGTTTTTGGTTTTCTGCTTGGGTTCATGAACTTAACACATCTTCATCTACTGACCCCCAGAGGTGTAGCAACCCACTTCTGACACAATCTGTGGCAGGACAACCTCGCGGCAGGGTCAGTAAGACGCTAAGACATTGTGTAAAGCTTAATTGTAGTGTTTTATTAGCCACAAAACAAATAAACATCAGGTGCACTGCCCCTTTAAGAAAACCAAATAATAAAATAAACACCTATTCCGTTAGGGAAAGTAGCTAGACTTCACTACAGACCTTTCTAGCAGGCAGCCAGCTAATCTGGTTATCCACCCAAAACATATGCTATGTATTCAAAGATCAAAATCATAAAGTCTCTTACCTGTAACTGCAGCTCCAACAGCAATCAGGAACACTGGTTCCGGGGTGCAAACTGTGTCCAGCTCATAGCAGTCTTTATCCTGGGTTAGGGTCCCAGCTGGTCCCGGTAGCAGAGTTCCTCGCAGGGTTGGGGGACAAGAGCAAAAGCCAGGGGTTTCCTAGCTGGGAGAAGCCTCTCTACCCTAGATGGGAAAAACTAGCTCAGTTTGTGCAGGCTACTTGTCATGGAACAGGTATACCCCTGTCTACACATATGTTTCACCCCCCCCCTTTTCTCGCAGCCCTGCTTGTCAGCTTCTTAGTGCCAGCTGTATGTGTTTGGCTCTGCACACAAACACTGTGCCATTTCCCCTCTCCCAGCAGCTTGCTGCATTAAAGATGCTACATTTTTGCTACATGTTGCAGCTTCCCCAGACACTCCTGTAAGTTGTCATGGCAGCCCAGCCTTTCTCTCAAATGGGCTAGTCTGCTTTCTCCCCCTCTGCTCTGCCCACAGATGGTCTGTCCCCAGACTTTCTTACTACCCAGCATTCATTGCCATTTCCTTTCCACCATTTCCCTGGATTCGTGAGTACCTCGCTGTAACCCCTGTAATGGTGCTGCAGGATTATCTTTTCACCTCCCTTTACTACTAAGCACACACAGAGATACTTACACCTCTACACAAGAAACTGTATTTACCTGCTTTCCCCAAAAATAAAGTAAGAAAAGAAACAGACCTTGTCGTGCTTGGAAAAGAGGGCGAGTTGACACTATCTGAGCTAAGTCATCACCACGTGACCCTCTGGCATCCAGAATACTACTTCCTGCCTTTTAAACCATTTGTCTCTCAGGAGTCCTTCCTGCTTAATTAGCTGCAGGCTCATGCCTCTCCAGGAGGAGTTTAACAGGTTGGATGCTGAAGCACACATATGCTTCTTACTCCAGTATACTGAGTTAGTGACTCTGTCACAACTATTATTAAAATGCATATTTATACTGTACGATAGCCTATAAGAGCCGTGCATGGAGACGCAGCTCTCATGCTTAGAATTTTAAGCACGATAGCAGGGGGGGAAAACAAAGCTTGCGCGATCGACCAAAATGCGCTTCACTTGTTAGTGAATCTCACGTCTAGCTTCAATTTTTATTGTGTGATTACAAACGTCGCAATCGGACGCAAAATCTCACTGCTTAGTGAATCGCCCCCAGTGTGATTGATTATTCATCACAGATCACTATGTGCACTTCCTCTGACACCCTGAGCTCCCTCCCAAATACAAACTGCCAAATTATTTGATGAATGGCAAATCGCCAGTCAAATCTTGGGTAAGAATTTTCTTTTTTCAAGGAAAAGAAATCCCAATTTCACATGTTTTACGAACTCATGTGAAAGGTTTGCACATCTTTACATTTGTACAGTATATGTACTGCATAACAGTTTGTTTTTATACAGTTGTAGCCCCTGTAAGAAATAGTGGGCTACCAATCCTTCTCCTACTGGAATAAGCCCTGGTAAGGGTAGGCGCCAGTAGTAATCATGGGTTTTTCCCCCCCACTAAGCCCTGCCTTGCTGTGATAGAGGTAGGCCCCTGACTCTGTGGCAGGCCTGAGACAGATGGGAGGTCCTGCTGACATCATAAGGGGCAGGGCTGTATCTATTTAGTGGGCTGCTCCTGTGTGTGTCTGTGTTCAGTCTGGAGGGAGTATGAGTTGAGTCTGGGAGTTCTGCCTGGGAGCAGGAGAGTCTGTCAGTCGGTTGGAGAGTTCAGTTCTGTGACAGTCTGTTGCAGTGGAGAGAAAGATGTGATAGTTGGGAGAGTGGAGATTGCTGGAAACAGGAGAAAAGACACTCAGCCATACAGATTAGAGCTGATAGCACTGTAGTGCGTGGACCAATGCCCCTCACCCTGCTGAGGGGGTGAGGGGGGAGATCTACCCTCACTCAGAGAGTATATCCTGGAGGTGGGGGTTGGGGTATTGAAGCCCCTAACCAGCCATCCTGCTAGGGTACAGCCTGGAGGAGAGGAGAGGAGGAAAGGCCTGCAATTATACATCTGGAGTGCACTGCTGTAAATGAAATGCTGTGTGCCGCTGTGCATGAAGTGTTGCTGTATCATTGTGCAGGGACAATAAAGAGTGCTGCTATTTTATACAAAATACTGTGTGGAGTTTAAGATCACTCGTCCTGGGACCAGGGTTTCTTCTGGGAGGATCTTAACCTATTCCTATAGGTCTCGCCAGAAGATGGAGGCGCTGCACCACCACTGTTGCTAGAGAAGATGAAGGCATATACCCCAGAGCCTGGCCCTGTTATACCCCACACCAACGCGGGAGACTCAGGCCCTCCTGTTCCAAGCAGGTATGCACCACCCAATTACATGTATCCAGCCCTCAATACACCCTAGAGGTACAATCTGCGACCGGGGGGGGGGGGGGGAGGGACATGGGCTACATAGTATATGTATAGATATTTGTGTTGGGAAGGAAGATCTGGAGATATGTACATTGTACACGATATTTACTGTATAAAAGGTCCTGGTATATTAATCATGTGTTATTAATAAGGGAGTTTAGAGAGGACCACTTCCCTAGAAGTGTGGCAGGTGGTGTTGTCATGTGATGTAACTAGGAAGAAGCTACAGTATACTTCAAAAAACAGAGAAAGATGCCCAACGCTACTTCCAAAGTGACAAAAATACACAGTGCAATACCTATATATTCTCTTGAAAAAAGGGTTATTTAGTATAACCCTTTGGCCAAAGAGTCTTAAGCCTGCTGCCACTTTCAAGGCATGACCATAGCAGGTCCTAACACTCCCTGGGTTAAAATTCTTATTAACCTGTATAATTACAGGAAGAATGATCACATTGGATCTGTCGTAACCTGGCAAAATGAAACTGACCTGCCAACTTGGAAAGTGGGGAGGGGCAAGCTTAAACCTTGGGGGGGGGCACTACCCTCCAAATAGCAGTTGAGACCAGCTGCACACAGTTAATAAACACACAGATAGCCAACAAGCTCTGAGAAACCCCTAACATTACCACATAATATATATACAAGAAAAAGGAGTTGGAGCGCAGAGAAGAAGAGATTCCAGGGTTAAAACAAGTCAATTTATTGTTAAAAAACTGCATATATTAACTTACATTTAGGAAAAACCGCATACACGATGAGGCTACCATGGGTATCTGCATTCAAAGATTGCCAGTAAATCCTCTGCACAAACAGTTGACCGCCACTACCGATTCTCGCAGGGTCCCTAACCCGGAACCGGAAGTCTAACCACTCAAAGTGGTGGACGGGCTCTCGTCAGCTTGACACAGCTATTGCAACAGCCGGCGGGAAGGGAAAGGAATGGCAATACTAACAGAAACCGGTGCCTCTAGCGTGCTGATATTACACTTCTGCCCTGAAGTGTACCTCAATTCGTATTGAGCATAACCCTCAACGCGTTTCGCGCACTACAGCGCTTCGTCAGGAGGTATTAGGGTATAGCAGGAGGTGGCCTTATATAGGTCATCACCCCGCAATTAGCCTACACAATAAACATGTGTGAAAAATGCTTCAATTACTTTCTAATGACCATTGTGACTAATGATGGATTGACATATACATTACACACAAAACATACATTTAGTACCATACTTAAATTACTTAAAATAATATAAAATAATTGAATATATATATAAATGTTAAAAAACGATCTTATATTCCTATTACACATACAGTTTAAAACATTGCTATCCATTTATATAACTCATAATGTTAAAAACTATATTAAACCAATTAATCAAAAGATATAGCTAACCTCTCAAAATGATTGTCTTCATTATAAAAACCCAAACAACCTATTGCATATGGTACAGATATACATATTCACAAAACACATATTACCACTATATTTTCCATACTGTCTCACCCTGACCTTAAAGCCTATTTATATAAAACCATATTTACATAGGTATTAATTTTTAATGACCACTGTCATATTAGTGGAAATCCATTAATTACTACATGAACTACACTGAATTAATAAAAAAATAAAAATAAAAGTTTGGAATGAAAATATTTTTATATCCATTATTTTAAGAAAGGGTTAAGTTCTATCATCTCATTCAGGCCACCGGGTGTTTTACTTTTCAAAGTGTAAATCCAATATTGTTCTCTTTTAAGTAATTTTAATTCCCTATTGCCTTTCCGAATATCCCTTTGTGTAATTTCCAGACCTCTAAAATGTAAACCTTGTGTTTCACCATTGTGGACCCAAATTAGCCTTGGAAGAATTTATTTCATTTTTAAATAGTAATGATCGGAACATAGTTCTTAGTGGAGAAATCAATAACTCAGAAATCAATTTTTTAGATTTACATTTAAAAGCAGTTGAAAATAAAATCACCACGAAAACATTTTTTAAAAAGGTTGATGCCAATTCTTATTTAGATTACACGAGCAATCATTCTGCAAATTGGTTAAATAATATCCCTTATGGACAATTTCTGCGGATTTGTAGAAATTGTTCCGAACAAAAGGACTGTGATGATCAAACTAATATTTTACAACAGAGGTTTATAGAGAAGGGATACAATAAAGATATCATACAAAAATCATTGATTAAGAGTCAAAAGAGACCGAGATCCACTCTATTAGTACCCAGGAAGAAAATATTACCAGTAAAGGACAATTCCACACCTATTTTTATAGCTGATTTTATTAAACAAGAATCAAAGATAAGGAAACTGATCAATAAACATTGGGATATACTATTGATGGACCCTGTTTTACATAATAAACTAGCTGATAAACCAAAAATAGCTTTCAGAAAGTCCCAAAATCTAAAAAGTATTTTAGCACCCAGTCTTCTAAAAGAATCCAAGAGCGAAGTAGTTAGAAAAGATAGTTTCTTAAGTAAACCAATGGGCAACTATAAATGTGGGAAATGTGTGATGTGTAAATACATGTCTCCAGAAAAAGTTTTTAATAACTATCAGACAGGATTGAGTCACCAAATAAAACAATTTATAACATGCCAAACAAGTCATCTAATTTATATAATTGATTGCCCTTGTAAGAAATACTACATTGGGAAAACAATTCGCCCACTAAAAGTACGAATTGGGGAACATATCAATGGTATAAAAAATGCTAAACGAAATGTTGAATTAGGGAAAAAAGTACACAATCTGGCTATGCATTTTTTAGAACACCACAATGGTGAAACACAAGGTTTACATTTTAGAGGTCTGGAAATTACACAAAGGGATATTCGGAAAGGCAATAGGGAATTAAAATTACTTAAAAGAGAACAATATTGGATTTACACTTTGAAAAGTAAAACACCCGGTGGCCTGAATGAGATGATAGAACTTAACCCTTTCTTAAAATAATGGATATAAAAATATTTTCATTCCAAACTTTTATTTTTATTTTTTTATTAATTCAGTGTAGTTCATGTAGTAATTAATGGATTTCCACTAATATGACAGTGGTCATTAAAAATTAATACCTATGTAAATATGGTTATATATAAATAGGCTTTAAGGTCAGGGTGAGACAGTATGGAAAATATAGTGGTAATATGTGTTTTGTGAATATGTATATCTGTACCATATGCAATAGGTTGTTTGGGTTTTTATAATGAAGACAATCATTTTGAGAGGTTAGCTATATCTTTTGATTAATTGGTTTAATATAGTTTTTAACATTATGAGTTATATAAATGGATAGCAATGTTTTAAACTGTATGTGTAATAGGAATATAAGATCGTTTTTTAACATTTATATATATATTCAATTATTTTATATTATTTTAAGTAATTTAAGTATGGTACTAAATGTATGTTTTGTGTGTAATGTATATGTCAATCCATCATTAGTCACAATGGTCATTAGAAAGTAATTGAAGCATTTTTCACACATGTTTATTGTGTAGGCTAATTGCGGGGTGATGACCTATATAAGGCCACCTCCTGCTATACCCTAATACCTCCTGACGAAGCGCTGTAGTGCGCGAAACGCGTTGAGGGTTATGCTCAATACGAATTGAGGTACACTTCAGGGCAGAAGTGTAATATCAGCACGCTAGAGGCACCGGTTTCTGTTAGTATTGCCATTCCTTTCCCTTCCCGCCGGCTGTTGCAATAGCTGTGTCAAGCTGACGAGAGCCCGTCCACCACTTTGAGTGGTTAGACTTTCGGTTCCGGGTTAGGGACCCTGCGAGAATCGGTAGTGGCGGTCAACTGTTTGTGCAGAGGATTTACTGGCAATCTTTGAATGCAGATACCCATGGTAGCCTCATCGTGTATGCGGTTTTTCCTAAATGTAAGTTAATATATGCAGTTTTTTAACAATAAATTGACTTGTTTTAACCCTGGAATCTCTTCTTCTCTGCGCTCCAACTCCTTTTTCTTGTACCTTGGATTGCTGTTGCCCGGCTGATCACCGGAGAGAGAAGGAGCAGCAGGAGAAGAGTTCCCTTTCTAAAGACATCCCCTGAAGACATCAGACGAGCGCGGCCTCTTTTTTTCTTGGAACTATAATATATATACAGTCATGTGAAAAAGAAAGTACACCCTCTTTGAATTCCATGGTTTTACATATCAGGACATAATAACAATCATCTGTTCCTTAGCAGGTCAAAAAAATAGGTAAATACAACCTCAGATGAACAACAACACATGACATATTACACAGTGTCATGATTTATTTAAAAAAAAAAAGCCAAAATGGAGAAGCTTTGTGTGAAAAACTAACTAACCAAGACCTATGCCAAACTAGGGGTACTTTACAGGAACAAATCCTCCCTAAGTCTCCTGGTCAGAAAGCGTATTGCACAGCAGATGCTAATGCCAATTATTGACTATGGAGACATAGTATATGGCTCAGCACCTCAAACCCACCTTAGCAAACTTGACACCTTCTACAATTCAATTTGTCATTTTGTTCTCCAATGCAACTACAACACACATCACTGCGAAATGCTCAAAGAACTAGATTGGTCATCAATAGAGTCTAGGCGCAAAGTTCACCTTTCCTGTCTTGCCTTTAAATTCTTCATGGGCAAGCTACCCAGCTATCTGAACATGCTCCTCACCCCTACCACTTGCAGCACTTACTGCTGCGACACACTTTATTCGAGCAAATGCCCAGTTTGTACCTGGCAGATACCTGGAATGCGCCGCTCCTCACCTCTGACAAGCCCCGTTGCGTTTGCCTTCCCAGCCACGGTTCATGCCTGGCTGACGGGGGCCTGATCTGTTAAATGATAATGATCAGGATTTAATAGGCTGCAATGCTTCGTGTGTCCACCAGATGGCATAAAATCATGAATTGTAATGCAGTATATATATATACAGTACTGTATATACACAGTATATATATATATATATATATATATATATATATATATATATACTGTATAACAACAACCCCTATAAGCCCTAACATACAGTACTGTACACATACAGTACTGTATATGCACATACATAAATGATACTACTGTATGGGCGGCGGGGGCGAGATGTGTTTGCAGCAGAGAGAGATCCGCTGCTCTCTCTCTGCGCAAACATCGGCACATTAAAAATTATTTTAAATACATTTTTATTGATAGTGTAGATGTGCAGGGGGTCTCCGGAGCTGAACCGCGTTGGTTTCAGGTCTGGGGACCCCCTGCTCCCCGAGATACAGCCCCCTTTATGAGGTGCCGGTATCCCTCTGCTTGGTTTAAAGGTCCCGATCACGTGATCGCGGCCTGTAAACCAAGCAGTGCAGAGGGATACCGGCACCCCCTAAAGGGGCCTGTATCTCGGGGAGCAGGGGGTCCCCAGACCTGAAACCAGTGCGGTTCTGCTCTGGAGACCCTCTGCACATGTACAGTATCAATAAAACACATACAGTATACAGTATAAATAAACACTCGTTCTTTACCTTAGCGGCTATGCGCTATGGTAAAGAAGCAGCATTTCTGTATTTTAATAATATTGTACAGTGAGCAGGGGGTTCCCTGAGCCAGAAATTAATGCTCAGGGACCCCCCCTGCTCCTGCTCAATATTATTAAAAATACAGAAATGCTGCTTCATTACCATAGCGGATAGCCGCTAAGGCAATGAAGGGGTTAACCCACCGTGCCCGCTTTATTGTGCGTAGTGGGGATGGGTGAAGGGGGTATTTGGCCCTTGGTGTGAGTTTAGGACTTGCGGGGGGATTGCGGGTGCGCTTAACCCCTTCACGACCGTAGCAGTTAATACCGCACGGTCATGAAGGGGTTAAGCCCTCCCGCTACCCCCCCGCAAGCCCTAAACAAGTACCGTTGGGGCTAATACCCCATTCACCCACCCCCGCTACCCACAATAAAAAAAATACACACACACAGCAGCCGCCAAAAAATAAATAAATAAATCTAAATAAATGACAATAAATACATTTGAAATACATTTTTATTGATAGTGTAGATGTGCAGGGGGTCTCCGGAGCTGAACCGCATTGGTTTCAGGTCTGGGGACCCCCTGCTCCCCGAGATACAGCCCCCTTTAGGGGGTGCCGGTATCCCTCTGCTTGGTTTAAAGGGCCCGACCACGTGATCGCGGCCTGTAAACCAAGCAGAGCAGTAGGATACCGGCACCCCCTAAAGGGGCCTGTATCTCGGGGAGCAGGGGGTCCCCAGACCTGAAACCAGTGCGGTTCTGCTCTGGAGACCCTCTGCACATCTACACTATCAATAAAAATGTATTTTAAATGTATTTATTTATATTCATTTATTTATTTATTTAGATTTATTTATTAATTGTGCTGCTGCTGCAAGTCCTAAACTCACACCAAGGGCCAAACACCCCCCTCACCCCCAATAAAAAAAATTCACGCACAGCAGCCCCACAATTAATAAATAAATCTAAATAAATACATGAAGAGAAATAAATATATACTGTAGATATATACTGGATATATATATACAGGATATATATAATAACAATCCCTATACATATACCGTATATACTGTATATATACACTGTATACACATATATATATAAATATAGATATATATAGATATATACAGTATACAGTAAATATATACACAGATGATGAACCAATATACAAATACATGTAAAATGGTTATCAAAATCATACTGTCCTACAGATAACGCTTCTCTATACAGACAATAATAATAATCCATTTAATAATCCTAACTGATTTTACAATATAAAACATAACATTCCAATCCACACAGTACATTGCATTTACATTGTATAAATGATGCATAAAATCTATGCACCATATACATTCTGCAAATGAATGTTAACAATATAATTGCAAGCTACTCTACCAGTAAATACAAACACTTCCAAACAAGTCAACTATTTTAACCAATCAAGTAAACAAAAATCAATATATACTGTAAGTACCAACCAGAAAACACAATTTAAAACCAAAGCTAACCCTTACAATACCAAGGATTGCATCTATCTAATTGTAAAAAACCTTATACATTATACACAGCATTGCAATGTACATGATGAACAATACAGTACATTCCCTGTATCTCCCTGCCTTCAGTGTAATCTGTTTAAAGCCCCCTCCCTCCTAATGTTTCTGTTAAACAGATTACACTGAAGGCAGAGAGATGTAAAGGCCTAAAGCCCCCTCCCCCCTAATGTTTCTGTTAAACAGATTACACTGAAGGGAGAGAGATGTAAAGGCCTAAAGCCCCCTCCCCCCTAATGTTTCTGTTAAACAGATTACACTGAAGGGAGAGAGATTTTACAGAAACACACATTAGGGGGAAGGGGACTTTAAACAGATTACACTGAAGGCAGAGAGATGTTTCTGTTACCAGTAAATCTCCCTCCCGGCATTGCTGTCAGTGCAGTGTATGTAAATGTGGGGATGGGGGGGGGACCCAATGTGCATACTGTGAGGTCTAACCACCCTCACCCCCTACCCACATACCGTTACCCCCACCATCCTGGCCATGGCCCCTCCGCTTCTGCAAAACAGACACAAAAATTAAAACATACAAAGTAATGTCCCCTAACCCCTTAATCACCATAGCGGTTATTAACCGCTACAGTCATGAAGGGGTTAACCCACCCTCACCCACCACTCGGGATGCCTACATACCCTCCCACACTAATCCCCCCCCCGTGAGGCCTAACCACCCAGTCAGTATCCACAAGGGAGGCCTACCCACATACCGTTGGGGAAACACCCCACCCCCAGTACCCACAATAAAAACAGTACAATGACCCACAATTAACAGCATTATATTTATTAAATACATTACCCACCCCTTGTGCCCCCCCATAAATACAAGATTTATCCTTTTACATACAGGGTTCATAACGCAGCCGCACGCTAGTCCCCGGTGGGCTGGCAGGGCACCTGGACAGACCTACAGTTTACCAGCAGCCCTTTTTACACAGGTTCTGGAGGCCTGCTGGTGGATCCTGCCAGCACCATGGCACCCAGGTGGTCTCCTTGGGTCACCGTGGGCCACAATTGGGTCTCCACGGTAGGCCCAAGGATGTCTGGGAGCCCCGGGTCAAACCCACAGGTGTCTGCGGGGCCTCGGGTGGTTCCCTCGGGGGTCTGGGGAACACACGGGTGCTCACTACGGGTCTGCGGAGCCCCCACAGAAGTGGGACCACACATCATCATCCCCGCACCTACGGGTCGGCGGTGCCCCCACAGAAGTGGGACTACACATCATCATCCCCGCAGACTACGGGTCCGCGGTGCCCCCACAGAAGTGGGACCACACATCATCATCCCCGCATGTGTCACCCATGGAACCACCAGCCTGATACCCTTCTGATACCCGAGGATACCCACAGGTGGTCTCCATAGGCCCCACGCAAAACTATGGAATCAAACCCTGAATGTAAAAAAAATAAACCTGGCCTATACATTCAATACATACACCCTCCCCCCCAACACCTACAGTACAATAATGTGCAAAATAACTATTATCCAGATATGGATAATAGATTAATTGCCCATTATTAAAAACATTAACTAGCATATACAAATAAATAAAGTACTACTGACCTCATCAATACGAAGTGTCCGTTGCCAGCAAAATCCTTGTCTTGTCCACAACATACATAGCAAATACAAAGCCAATACATTGCAATTACATTCAGATATCAATTAACCCCTTAAACACCTATCAGATAATAACCGCAAAGGTAATTAAGGGGTTAAGCCACACAGGACCGATACCCACCCTTCACCCATGAATTTGTACTGTGGCTTCATCATGCAACTATATATATATACTGTATATATATACAGAGAGACAGAGACAAAGAGAGAGAGAGAGAGATATATACAGAATATATATATATATATATATATATATATATATATATATATATATATATATATATATATATATATATATATATATATATATATATACACACGTTATATACACACCCATGATAAACCAATATACAGTACAAATAATTGTAGAAGGGTTATCAAAAGCCAATACATTGCAATTACATACAGATATCAATTAACCCCTTAAACACCTTATCAGATAATAACCACAAAGGTGATTAAGGGGTTAAGCTACACAGGCCCGATACCCACCCTCACCCATGAATTTGTACTGTGGCTTCATCATGCAACTATATATATATATATATACTGTATATATATATATATATATACAGAGAGACAGAGAGAAAGAGAGAGAGAGAGAGAGAGAGAGAGAGAGATATACAGTATATATATATATATATATATATATATATATATATATATATATATATATATACACACACGTTATATACACACCCATGATAAACCAATATACAGTACAAATAAATGTAGAAGGGTTATCAAAAGCACTGTCCTACAACCAAACACTTCTCCATACATACACACTAAATTAAAATCAATTTCCTTTAATATTCATAACTGATCTCTCAATCTAAATCATCACTAAACCTCTGAAAAGCCATTTAAACAACTTACATTCCAATATAAATGATGCCTAAATATCTATGCACATATAAATTCTGCAAATTAATCAACCAAGTAAACAAAACTCAATTAGCAATCATTATTTACATCCCTAAACAATTCACACTAGATCCCGAACAATAAAACCATTAACAAATTCATGCCTAGAGCAGAACAATTAAGCCTTTGAAAAAATATAAGTACCGACAAAAATACAACCTTTCCAAACCAAGCCTATCCCTGACCTTCCTCAAACACACAATACAATACCAAGGAATACATCTATCTAATTTTAAAATACTTTAAACTCACAATAAAGCATACTGTAGCAGCATACACAAAATAATTTAAAACACATCTAATCCAGCTTTTAAAACAACATAATTTCTTACCCTGTACTGTACTGTATGTATATATCTCTCTAGACATATATACATACATACATACAGTGGCAAGAAATGATATACCACAAAAAAAAAAAATACACATGTTAAAAAACCTATTGAAAAAATTAACAAGTTAAATAAAATACATTTCTTTACTGTAGTTCACTTACCATTACTTGCCCCCACCGACTCCCGTTGCGCAGCTTACTCACGAACCAATCCACGATCAGGAACCCATAAAATAATAAACCACAAAATAATAAACATTAAACTAAAAATCCAAATCAATCCACGGGTCTTCTATCTGTAATCCATCTTCATCTGTGTTCTTCTTTCTTCTATCTCCTTCCAGCGGGGCGGGGCGGGGTCTTCTCCCCGTCTGCGGCCACGCCCTGGTCTTCTTTCTTTCCCGGAGGTCCTTCCTCCGCGGCGTCTGGCTTCAAAATGAGACGACATAGGCTTTTAAAGGCCTATGACGTCACATTTTGCGTCATGGTTCCCACGGTCCTGATTGGACCGTGAAAACCATGTGTTTTGGCCGACAAAAAAAAAATGATGACATCAAATGATCACATGGTATGGTAGCCAATCAGAGCGTGGGAACTCCACCCCTACTCTGATTGGCTACCATACCATGTGAGGGCGGCCATGTGCCTTTTCATGACGTCATCTTAAAGGCAATTGAAGCAAAGCCATTCTGATTGGCTGTGCTTTCATTCCCTTTAAGTGACGTCATCATTTTTTTTTGTTGGCCAAAACACATGGTTTTCACGGTCCAATCAGGACCGTGGGAACCATGACGCAAAATGTGACGTCATAGGCCTTTAAAAGCCTATGTCGTCTCATTTTGAAGCCAGACGCCACGGAGGAAGGACCTCCGGGAAAGAAAGAAGACCAGGGCGTGGCCGCAGATGGGGAGAAGACCCCGCCCCGCCCCGCTGGAAGGAGATAGAAGAAAGAAGAACACAGATGAAGATGGATTACAGATAGAAGACCCGTGGATTGATTTGGATTTTTAGTTTAATGTTTATTATTTTGTGGTTTATTATTTTATGGGTTCCTGATCGTGGATTGGTTCGTGAGTAAGCTGCGCAACGGGAGTCGGTGGGGGCAAGTAATGGTAAGTGAACTACAGTAAAGAAATGTATTTTATTTAACTTGTTAATTTTTTCAAAAGGTTTTTTAACATGTGTATTTTTTTTTTTTTGTGGTATATAATTTCTTGCCACTGTATGTATGTATGTATATATGTCTAGAGAGATATATACATACAGTACAGTACAGGGTAAGAAATTATGTTGTTTTAAAAGCTGGATTAGATGTGTTTTAAATTATTTTGTGTATGCTGCTACAGTATGCTTTATTGTGAGTTTAAAGTATTTTAAAATTAGATAGATGTATTCCTTGGTATTGTATTGTGTGTTTGAGGAAGGTCAGGGATAGGCTTGGTTTGGAAAGGTTGTATTTTTGTCGGTACTTATATTTTTTCAAAGGCTTAATTGTTCTGCTCTAGGCGTGAATTTGTTAATGGTTTTATTGTTCGGGATCTAGTGTGAATTGTTTAGGGATGTAAATAATGATTGCTAATTGAGTTTTGTTTACTTGGTTGATTAATTTGCAGAATTTATATGTGCATAGATATTTAGGCATCATTTATATTGGAATGTAAGTTGTTTAAATGGCTTTTCAGAGGTTTAGTGATGATTTAGATTGAGAGATCAGTTATGAATATTAAAGGAAATTGATTTTAATTTAGTGTGTATATATGGAGAAGTGTTTGGTTGTAGGACAGTGCTTTTGATAACCCTTCTACATTTATTTGTACTGTATATTGGTTTATCATGGGTGTGTATATAACGTGTGTGTATATATATATATATATATATATATATATATATATATATATATATATATATATATACTGTATATATATAGCTCTATCTCTCTCTTTCTCTCTGTCTCTCTGTATATATAGCTTGTCCGGGATGGGAAGGGAGCGAAGATAGCAGGGATACACCATGAAAAATAAAAAATAAATGCATACAATAGTGTAATAAGTTCTTTTCAATCTGGATAAAACATGTATGTCTTGGCTCTATAGCAATGCCTACTTACAGCATGTCAAAAGGTAAAAAGCATTGATCTACACAGCAGGTAGAAAGGTGTCAGGATCTTCAGGAACAACAGCCCAGGTTTACAGCATAAGAAATCAGCACCTCAGCTCAGACGTCAGTAGATGTGAGTGGATCAGAGACATGCAAAAGAAAGGCAGACCATAGTGTCGATCGTGCATAAAATTTATATAAACAAACAACAAATTTTAGGAATTGTACTCACATTGTGTACATAATCATAGTTCACATAAGGCTTTACTTGAGGCAAATGGAGTGCTGGTTCAGTGTGGAGCAGCTCACCGGGGATCTTCTCCTTAGACTCACAACAGACCGGGTGGGAGATGGCGTCTGACGTCACATCCGCTGTTGGGGTGACGGCATCCGGTCTTGGAGGCAAACGGTGGGGGAACTCAGCAACTCTGAAGCCTTCAGTAGAAAGAGCAGCTGCAGCAATGAAAGTGGCTCTACGCGTTTCGTCGTACTAGACAACTTCCTCAGGAGCAATGAATAATTCTCAAATGAGTTGTGGGTTTATATATACTAAACAATTGAACAAATAAGCAATTAACCAATTTAATATAACAATTATATAATTGAAAATTTAAAAGATACACTGGTTCTCCAATAAATAGGTACATAACTCAGTGTTCAAAAACGGCGCAGTGTTAATACAAATAGGCATTTAAAACAACATCTAAGTAAATAAAATATCTAAGTAAATAAAATTCAGGATCTAATCATGATAATATTCTAGGTATTTATAGGGAGCCATAACTAATTGGTTCTTATGTACTCACAGAGCAAAAACGAGGGAGAGAGAGGGGAGAAGAATATAAGAGTGAATTAGTAACATATTAGTAACATATTATGATTGATTAAAATATACACTTATATGTATCAAAAGTAATAAAAATATAAATATACATAAAATATATATAAATATAAAAAAACCTTTGTTCATTTAGTAAGTGACCCAATATTGATAATAAAAGGCACCTGACATATAGCTAATGTCAGTGGGAGAGGTCGCAGAAAGGATATACAAAGATAAGGGGCCCGAGCAGACCGTGCATTAGATAAGAAATGGGATAATCTCAAATTCTGCATTAAGCCCATTTGGCATTAATGTTTTTAATTTGTGTATCCAATACATCTCACGTCTGCTCAGATCTACATCTCTGCTGCGACCCCTCCAGTTTTGTCGCACATGCTCAATGGCAGTGAATTTTAGTCCTTTAGTATTGGAATTGTGGTACTTAGCAAAATGTTTGGACACACTATGCGTTAGTATGCTTCTCCTAATATTGCTGAGGTGTTCTACAATACGTGTTCTGATGGCTCTTTTAGTTTTTCCCACGTATTGTAGTCCACAGGGGCATTCTAATAGGTATATGACATAGTCACTATAACAATTCATATATTGCTTTATTTTAAAGTGTTCTTTGGTTACATTACACATAAAGTTCTTTTTGTCTGTCTGTTTATGTTCACATGCCTTGCACATTGTGCAACCAAAGAAGCCCTCCAGATTCTGAAGCCATCCTTTATTTGTTGTTTCTTTCTTTTTTAGGGCACTTGGAGCGACAATACTCTTCAGATTTTGTGCTTTTTTTAAAATTATTTTTGGGTTCTCTGGGAGTGTGCTATTTAAAATTGGGTCACTCTTTAAAACATGCCAATGTTTTCGAATAATTTTACCACTTTCATTGCTGCAGCTGCTCTTTCTACTGAAGGCTTTGGTTGCACAATGTGCAAGGCATGTGAACATAAACAGACAGACAAAAAGAACTTTATGTGTAATGTAACCAAAGAACACTTTAAAATAAAGCAATATATGAATTGTTATAGTGACTATGTCATATACCTATTAGAATGCCCCTGTGGACTACAATACGTGGGAAAAACTAAAAGAGCCATCAGAACACGTATTGTAGAAAACCTCAGCAATATTAGGAGAAGCATACTAACGCATAGTGTGTCCAAACATTTTGCTAAGTACCACAATTCCAATACTAAAGGACTAAAATTCACTGCCATTGAGCATGTGCGACAACACTGGAGGGGTCGCAGCAGAGATGTAGATCTGAGCAGACGTGAGATGTATTGGATACACAAATTAAAAACATTAATGCCAAATGGGCTTAATGCAGAATTTGAGATTATCCCATTTCTTATCTAATGCACGGTCTGCTCGGGCCCCTTATCTCTGTATATCCTTTCTGCGACCTCTCCCACTGACATTAGCTATATGTCAGGTGCCTTTTATGACAAATCACTTTAAGTTCTCTCTGTATATATATATACAGTATATATATATATAGTTGCATGATGAAGCCACAGTACAAATTCATGGGTGAGGGTGGGTAGCTGGCCTGTGTGGCTTAACCCCTTAATCACCTTTGCGGTTATTATCTGATAAGGTGTTTAAGGGGTTAATTGATATCTGAATGTAATTGCAATGTATTGGCTTTTGATAAACCTTCTACATTTATTTGTACTGTATATTGGTTTATCATGGGTGTGTATATAACGTGTGTATATATATATATATATATATATATATATATATATATATATATACTGTATATATCTCTCTCTCTCTCTCTTTCTCTCGGTCTATATATACAGTATATATATATAGTTGCATGATGAAGCCACAGTACAAATTCATGGGTGAAGGGTGGGTATCGGTCCTGTGTGGCTTAGCCCTTTAATTACCTTTGCGGTTATTATCTGATAAGGTGTTTAAGGGGTTAATTGATATCTGAATGTAATTGCAATGTATTGGCTTTGTATTTGCTATGTATGTTGTGGACAAGACAAGGATTTTGCTGGCAACGGACACTTCGTATTGATGAGGTCAGTAGTACTTTATTTATTTGTATATGCTAGTTAATGTTTTTAATAATGGGCAATTAATCTATTATCCATATCTGGATAATAGTTATTTTGCACATTATTGTACTGTAGGTGTTGGGGGGGAGGGTGTATGTATTGAATGTATAGGCCAGGTTTATTATTTTTACATTCAGGGTTTGATTCCATAGTTTTGCGTGGGGCCTATGGAGACCACCTGTGGGTATCCTCGGGTATCCCAAGGGTATCAGGCTGGTGGTTCCACGGGTGACACATGCGGGGATGATGATGTGTGTTCCCACTTCTGTGGGGGCACCGCGGACCCGTAGGTGCGGGGATGATGATGTGTGGTCCCAATTCTGTGGGGGCACCGCGGACCCGTAGTGAGCACCCGTGAGTTCCCGAGACCCCCGAGGGAACCACCCGAGGCCTCGCAGACACCTGTGGGTTTGACCCGGGGCTCCCAGACATCCTTGGGCCTACCGTGGAGACCCAATTGTGGCCCACGGTGTCCCAAGGAGACCACCTGGGTGCCATGGTGCTGGCAGGATCCACCAGCAGGCCTCCAGAACCTGTGTAAAAAGGGCTGCTGGTAAACTGTAGGTCTGTCCAGGTGCCCTGCCAGCCCACCGGGGACTAGCGTGGGGCTGCATTATGAACCCTGTATGTAAAAGGATAAATCTTGTATTTATGGGGGGGCACAGGGGGTGGGTAATGTATTTAATAAATATAATGCTGTTTATTGTGGGTCATTGTACTGTTTTTATTGTGGGTACTGGGGGTGGGGTGTTTCCCCAACGGTATGTGGGTAGGCCTCCCTTGTGGGTACTGACTGGGTGGTTAGGCCTCACGGGGGGGGGGGGTTGTGTGGGAGGGTATGTAGGCATCCCGAGTGGTGGGTGAGGGTGGGTTAACCCCTTCATGACTGTAGCGGTTAATAACCGCTATGGTGATTAAGGGGTTAGGGGACATTACTTTGTATGTTTTAATTTTTGTGTCTGTTTTGCAGAAGCGGAGGGGCCATGGCCAGGATGGGGGGGTAACGGTATGTGGGTAGGGGGTGAGGGTGGTTAGACCTCACAGTATGCACATTGGGTCCCCCCCACCTCCCCACATTTACATACACTGCACTGACAGCAATGCAAGGAGGGAGATTTACTGGTAACAGAAACATCTCTCTGCCTTCAGTGTAATCTGTTTAAAGACCCTCCCCCCTAATGTGTGTTTCTGTAAAATCTCTCTCCCTTCAGTGTAATCTGTTTAACAGAAACATTAGGGGGGAGGGGGCTTTAGGCCTTTACATCTCTCTCCCTTCAGTGTAATCTGTTTAACAGAAACATTAGGGGGGAGGGGGCTTTAGGCCTTTAGGCCTTTACATCTCTCTGCCTTCAGTGTAATCTGTTTAACAGAAACATTAGGGGGGAGGGGGCTTTAAACAGATTACACTGAAGGCAGGGAGATACAGGGAATGTACTGTATTGTTCATCATGTACATTGCAATGCTGTGTATAATGTACAGCAGCGGCAGCTCTTATTCGAGCAAATGCCGCTGGCTGTATGAGGCTGGGAAGCGGGTAGCCGCGGCGCGTGGCGGGGCACTGTGACGTCACAGTCACAGGCGCGCCCGGCTTCCCCGTCTTCCCCGGCTTCCCCAGGCTTCCCCGACACCCCTGGACATCAAATTAAGGTAAGCGGGGGTGCGGGGAAGCAGAGGGGCAGAGCAGAAGCCAGGCTCGGGGTCCGGAAGGATAGTAAATTGCGCGCGAGGTGGAGGGGGGGTGCGTGTGGGAAACGCGGCGGCGCGCGGATATTACTGGCGGCAGCTGGGGTAGATCCCGGCATGCCGCCGGCATTTAGTGCGATAAAGTATGTCGCTACTGTATAAGATTTTTTACAATTAGATAGATGTAATCCTTGGTATTGTAAGGGTTAGCTTTGGTTTTAAATTGTGTTTTCTGGTTGGTACTTACAGTATATATTGATTTTTGTTTACTTGATTGGTTAAAATAGTTGACTTGTTTGGAAGTGTTTGTATTTACTGGTAGAGTAGCTTGCAATTATATTGTTAACATTCATTTGCAGAATGTATATGGTGCATAGATTTTATGCATCATTTATACAATGTAAATGCAATGTACTGTGTGGATTGGAATGTTATGTTTTATATTGTAAAATCAGTTAGGATTATTAAATGGATTATTATTATTGTCTGTATAGAGAAGCGTTATCTGTAGGACAGTATGATTTTGATAACCATTCTACATGTATTTGTATATTGGTTCATCATCTGTGTGTATATATACTGTATACTGTATATATCTATATATATATCTATATATATATCTATATATATATATATATATATATATATATATATATATATATATATATATATATATATATGTGTATACAGTGTATATATATACACAGTATATACTGTATATGTATAGGGATTGTTATTATATATATACTGTATATATATATCCAGTATATATATACAGTATATATTTATTTCTCTTCATGTATTTATTTATTTATTTAGATTTATTTATTAATTGTGGGGCTGCTGTGCGTGAATTTTTTTTATTGGGGGTGAAGGGGGTGTTTGGCCCTTGGTGTGAGTTTAGGACTTGCAGCAGCAGCACAATTAATAAATAAATCTAAATAAATAAATAAATAAATAAATTAATGAATATAAATAAATACATTTAAAATACATTTTTATTGATAGTGTAGATGTGCAGAGGGTCTCCAGAGCAGAACCGCACTGGTTTCAGGTCTGGGGACCCCCTGCTCCCCGAGATACAGGCCCCTTTAGGGGGTGCCGGTATCCCTCTGCTCTGCTTGGTTTACAGGCCGCGATCACATGGTCGGGCCCTTTAAACCAAGCAGAGGGATACCGGCAGTATCTCGGGGAGCAGGGGGTCGCCAGACCCGAAACCAACGCGATTCAGCTCCGGAGACCCCCTGCACATCTACACTATCAATAAAAATGTATTTCAAATGTATTTATTGTCATTTATTTAGATTTATTTATTTATTTTTTGGCGGCTGCTGTGTGTGTGTATTTTTTTTATTGTGGGTAGCGGGGGTGGGTGAATGGGGTATTAGCCCCAACGGTACTTGTTTAGGGCTTGCGGGGGGGTAGCGGGAGGGCTTAACCCCTTCATGACCGTAGCGGTATTAACTGCTACGGTCGTGAAGGGGTTAAGTGCACCCGCAACCCCCAAGCAAGTCCTAAACTCACACCAAGGGCCAAATACCCCCCTCACCCATCCCCACTATGCACAATAAAGCGGGCACGGTGGGTTAACCCCTTCATTGCCTTAGCGGCTATCCGCTATGGTAATGAAGCAGCATTTCTGTATTTTTAATAATATTGAGCAGGAGCAGGGGGGGTCCCTGAGCATTAATTTCTGGCTCAGGGAACCCCCTGCTCACTGTACAATATTATTAAAATAGAGAAATGCTGCTTCTTTACCATAGCGCATAGCCGCTAAGATAAAGAACGAGTGTTTATTTATACTGTATACTGTATGTGTTTTATTGATACTGTACATGTGCAGAGGGTCTCCAGAGCAGAACCGCACTGGTTTCAGGTCTGGGGACCCCCTGCTCCCCGAGATACGGGCCCCTTTAGGGGGTGCCGGTATCCCTCTGCTCTGCTTGGTTTACAGGCCGCGATCACGTGATCGGGACCTTTAAACCAAGCAGAGGGATACCGGCACCTCATAAAGGGGGCTGTATCTCGGGGAGCAGGGGGTCCCCAGACCTGAAACCAACGCGGTTCAGCTCCGGAGACCCCCTGCACATCTACACTATCAATAAAAATGTATTTAAAATAATTTTTAATGTGCCGATGTTTGCGCAGAGAGAGAGCAGCGGATCTCTCTCTGCTGCAAAGATATCTCGCCCCCGCCGCCCATACAGTAGTATCATTTATGTATGTGCATATACAGTACTGTATGTGTACAGTACTGTATGTTAGGGGTTATAGGGTAGTTGTTATACAGTATATATATATATATACAGTATATATACTGATATACTGCATTACAATTCATTATAGGGGACGGCTTCAAAGAGAACTGCTCGCAAGCGCCACCATGTGTTTTTACACGGCATTGCAGTATTTCAGCCAGCCGGAATAAAATGCTTAAATCCCTGCTGGGAAAATAAAGCAATGCACTCTGGCAGAAAACGATCAGAAACCTGAATACACCCGGGTATACCCGAATTCGCGGGACTAGCCGAGCGAGAATAAAGTGTGTCGCCACTGTATCACCTGAGATCAGACTCCAAACGACTGTTCATGGTCCCAAGTCTCAACAAAGTATCCGGCCGTTCCTCCTTCTCCTACCGTGCACCCCAAAACTGGAACAACCTACCAGAGACTCTCACATTCACCACCAGTTTAAGTTCTTTCAAATCTAAGGCTGTCTCAAATTTTTATCTGGTCTGTAACTGTTTCATACGCCCATAATATATATTTTCTTTAACTGTGCATGCAATGTCTTGTATATAATGTATACCCTGTTCATTTATGTAACTGTATTTGTAACCATGTGTTATTTGTCTTACTCTGTGCCCAGGACATACTTGAAAACGAGAGGTAACTCTCAATGTATTACTTCCTGGTAAAATATTTTATAAATAAATAAATAATAAATAAATAAGTACACCCTTAATGCTTCCATAGGAATTAAGATGCTAAGTAGCAGACAGGTGCTGCTAATCAAATGCCCTTGATTAATTGGTCATCAGCAAGTGTGATCACCTCTATAAAAGCTGACGTTTTAGCAGTTTGCTGGTCTGGAGCATTCAGGTGTGTGTTAGCACAATGCCAAGGAGGAAAGACATCAGCAATGATCTTAGAGAAGCAATTGTTGCTGCCCATCAATTCGGGAAGGGTTATAAGGCCATTTCCAAACAATTTAAAGTCCATCATTCTACAGTGAGAAAGATTATTCAAAAGTGGAAAACATTCAAGACAGTTGCCAATCATCCCAAGAGTGGACATACCAGCAAATTCACCCCAAGATCAGACCATGCAATGCTCAGAGAAATTGCAAAATACCCAAGAGTTACACCTCAGTTAGAATGTTAAAGTTCATGATAGTACAATTAGAAAAAGACTGAACAATTATGGTTTGTTTGGACGGGTTGCCAGGAGAAAGACTCTTCTCTCTAGAAAGAACATGGCAGCACGGCTTAGGTTTGCAAAGTTGCATCTGAACAAACCACAAGACTTCTGGAACAATGTCCTTTGGACAGACAAGACCAAAGTGGAGATGTTTGGCCATAATGCACAGCGCCACGTTTGGCGAAAACCAAGCACAAACACCTCATACCAACTGTCAAGTATGGTGGTGGAGGGGTGATGATTTTGGCATGTTTATGCAGCCACAGGACCTGGGAACCTTGCAGTCATTAAGTTGACCATGCACTCCTCTGTATACCAAAGTATTCTAGAGTCAAATGTGAGTCCATCTCTCTGACAGCTAAAGCTTGGCCGAAATTGGGTCATGCAACAGGACAATGATCCCAAGCACACCAACAAATCTACAACAGAATGACTGAAAAAGAAAAAAAATGTAGGTGTTGCAATGGCCCAGTTAAAGTCCAGACCTCAACCCGATTGAAATGCTGTGGCTGGACCTTAAAAGAGCTGTGCAACGGTGTTAAGAAGAGGGGGCCAAAATTCCTCCACAACGATGTGAGAGACTGATAAAGTAATACAGAAAACAATGACTTCAAGTTATTGCTGCTAAAGGTGGTTCTACAAGCTATTGAATTATAAGGTGTACTTAGTTTTTCACACATGGCTTCTCCATTTTGGCTTTATTTTTGTTAAATAAATCATCACGGTGTAATATGTCATGTGTTGTTGTTCATCTGAGGTTGTATTTAACTAATTTTAAGACCTGCTAAGGAACAGATGATTGTTATTATGCCCTGATATGAAAAACCATGGAATTCAAAGAGGGTGTACTTTCTTTTTCACATGACTGTATATGTATATGTGTCAAAAGGAGTGCTAGTGGGCGTGGCTAAATGTATACAACAAAAAACAGACAAAGATGCCCAAAGCTACTTCCAATGTGACAGAAATACACAATGCAAAACCTATATATTCTCTTGAAAAAAGGGTGATTTAATTTAACCCTTTGGCCAAAGGGTCTTAAGCCTGCTGCCACTTTCAAGGCATGTGCAGCTGGTCTCAACTGCTTTTGGGAGGTTAGTGCCCCCCCCCCCAAGGTTTAAGCTTGCCCCTCCCCACTTTCCCAGTTAGCAGGTCAGTTTAATTTTGCCAGGTTACGACAGATCCAATGTGATCATTCTTCCTGTAATTATACAGGTTAATAAGAATTTTAACCCAGGGAGTGTTAGGACCTGCTTTGGTCATGCCTTGAAAGTGGCAGCAGGCTTAAGACGCTTTGGCCAAAGGGTTAAACTAAATGACCCTTTTTCAAGAGAATATATAAGTATTGCACTGTGTATTTTTGTCACATTGGAAGTAGCTTTGGGCATCTTTGTCTGGTTTTTTTGTATTCATTTAGCCACGCCCACTAGCACTCCTTTTTACACACACACACACACACACACACACACACACACACACACACACACACACACACACACACACATACATTATGTGGTAATGTTAGGGGTTTCTCAAGCTTGTTGGGTATCTGTGTGTTTAGAAGCTATACTTCACAAGATTGCTGTTGGTATTAAAAACAGTGTGTCCCTCATTCCAATGTCTTACTGCTTTATAAACTCACAATCATCATATTTTATGTAATTCCCAGTAAAGAAATTGAAGATCTGTGATCTGAAGCCACAAAAAGTTGAATACGACTAAAAGAGAGGACATAGAAAAATATTTGTGTGCCGGGATCCCTTTTAACCAAGAGTGTTAATTTGACTCTTTATATGCCCAGATCCACAGAGCACCATCAAATGAGTTAACATTATCTTAACCTAAATAAACATCATAGTATGCCTTAATGTGCATCTTCAAAGCTCAAGAACGTTACGTTAAGTCCTGACCCCAGAAAAAGCTGTAGTTACAGTGAAATGTATGTAGGGCAGCATCATTACGTTTAGACGCTCTGATGTAACGAGTCACAGGGTCTGAGATTACCAGGGAATAAATGTTAGTGTACCTGCAGGATGGATTCTCCTTCTGGTATCCGAACAATTTTTTACTGCTACCGGCTCATTTACTACACACAGAGGATGCATCCGTTATCTCCCTGTTTATATGAGATATCCTTGGCACGCCAAGACTTGCCGTGGTTTTTCTGCAGGAGCGAGTTTACTAGTGGTTTTATCACTAGCATAAATTGAGATTTAGCTTTGTCTGCAATACGTCAAGAAACTCAAGTGGGTAATCGCAAGTTATTGTCTTAAAAAGCTAGTTGCAATGCAACCTGTCCTTCATTCCCGTTCATGTGTGAACGATCTGATATCAAACAGATGTTTTGTACATTACTGTACTTTAGTACTGCCGACAATTACATTTATTTTCACGCCTGATTTATACTTGCTTGCTGTAAGTAGGTTTTCACATTTTCCCCCACCGGAGCAGAGTCCACGTCACTACCCCCTGTATATGCTATATTATATTGTGTATGCTTATATTTGATTCATTTAATTAAATTAGTCATGTCTAGTTCATAAAGTGTTGTTTTGTATTACCATAACTGTTGTAGTTGTCTGTTTGAGTTTGTTAAGTGTTTTTTGTGTGTTTGTCTTAACAACAGTTTATCTGGTATATGCTATGATTGCTTGTCTTTTTCTCTTTCATATGTAGCGGTCATGTAAAATGCCTACAGTCATCTCTCCTGCTGGCAGTAAGGCCTGGTAAGTGTGGGCATGCCAGCAGTAATCATGGAGGCTTTCCCTCACACCCTGGTGGGGTGCTCTGTGTATGGCTGGGACTGGTCACATGCTCAGACTCCATGGTTAGTGATGTCAGAGGTGTGTCAGCCTCAGAAGCTTACATAAGGCACAGCACTGTGTTCTAAAGTTAGTTGCTGGAAAGTTCTACCTGAGTTGCTGTCTAGTTCAAGTCCAGTTGAGGAAGAGTTCTGTCAGTTATGATATAGTAACTCCATGGGAGGCTGTGTCCAGGGACCTGGCACAGGACAGTGATTCCTGCGGGAATAGTGAATCCCTGATCTAGGTGCTATACCTATCTAAAGGGAGCACTGGCGAGATGAGCGGCTGAAGATACTCCTTGTGGAGGGCAGCTACCCTGCCGTGTCAATAAAGATGAGTTCAGCCAGAAACCCTCTCGTGTATCTATCTGGAATGAGTGTACAGAGAGGAGCACCACGGAGGAGTTCCTCGCCAGGATCATCCCCTTGCGGACGCAGGGACCCTGGTGAGGTGGAGGCGCTGCACTGGAACTAGGTGAGACTCAGCACACTACCTCAGCTGCCTGTCTGACGGGTCCTCCCCACACACCATCATGCGGGAGACTCAGGAGTCCTGTAGCCAACAGGTGCACCATCAGGCATATCTACACTGTAATGGGGTCCGGTTAGACCACAGGGGCCAATGTGAGATTGGGTGGGTCAGGCCGGGCCAGAAATACCGTTACACATATATTGTGGTGCCATCTGCGAGATACATCTGAAGGACTTCAGGTTTACAAGATTGGACTTTTTATATGGTCAGATAAAATCTGTCACTGTATTTAGATTTAGAATTGTTTATGCGCATGATTATTTGTTTGTATTAGTCAAGAATGAAATGTTTTATTTGCACATGATAATCAAGTTAAAAAGAATAATACAAAACTAGAAAGTCGCATCTTGTTCCAAATTTAAAATGTTTATTCTGCGCATGTGTGTGTCAGTATGGAACTTTGTTGAAACGCACATGCGTGTAACTATGGAGCCGCTTGAACGCATAGGCGTGTCATCGCATTTCTGTGCATGTATGTGTGTCACTCTGGAACCTTATTGAAACTCGCATGCGTGTAACTAGATGTCTAGTACTACTGTCAGTGTACTGTATCTAAACAGTAAATTAGGTTTTCTAGAATTATACAGTATATACAGTATGTCAAAGCGATATGAATATATATTTCATTTACTTTAGTACTTTATGTATACAGTACTGTAGCACTATTGTCAGTGTATCTAAACAGTAAAAACAAATGATATCTTCTAGATTTAAATGTCAAAGCGATATGAATATATATTTCCTTTACTTTAGTACTTTATGTATAGTACTACTGTAAATGTGTCTACACAGTAAACGCAACTTCACACAAAAAAGTATTTTTAAAGAATAAAATGTTTTATTTGTACAGGATAATACATTTTAAATGCATAATACAAAAATACAATGGTACCTCATCTTCCAAATTTACAATCTTCTTGTCTTTTTCTTCTTCACATTGGCTGGCTCTTCTATGACATCTTGGTCGGTAAAGAAAGAGAAAATATTCAATATTAACAATCTCACCTTACTGTACATTATGCAATCCTGAGATTTTGGGGGTTTGGGGAGAAAGGACATGGCATGGGATACATTACTTTACATTATGACTATAGTATGACTACACATTGCTACACATGAAAATCATTATGAAACCATGAGTACATTATTAAATCCTCAGGTTTTTGGGGATTGGGGGAAAAACAGCATGCATGGTCATGTGGTATAGCACTTTATATTAGAACTAGGGGTTTACATTAGGTTTGCAGGGGTTATTCTGCCAAACAATGTGATCCAATTGTTCCAAGAGATCGCTACTGTCCCTAATGTAGGATGGTAGTTCTTTTACAAAACTCTGTAAATAATAATCTACATATCTTGATACACCATCTCCCAAAGATACTATACTAGAGACAATTGGCCTCCCAGGTGGGGAGACCAATGTCTTGTGGATCTTTGGGAGATGGTGGAAGATAGGAATAGTGGAGTAAGGTTGAAACAAAAATTCTAACTCCTTATGATCCAATACCCCCTGATGGCCTCAACTCTGATTGGGATCTGGCACCGTATTTACGCTAATTGACAATCAGCATATTGATGTTTAAATGTCATGTTTAGAACCAATGTTTAGAACTTAAACTGATGTTTCAACTCCCTATATATTTTTGGAAAGATTATCAAAAGTATAATTTAGAACTTTTGTTATACAACTGGAGGGACTGTTTATGATCATGACCTATATGTATTATCTCAAAGTTCTTTTCTATTTTGAACTCCCCATTATTATAATACACTTCTGTATTCACAAGTATTGTCTACACTTAAACACCTCTGATTATGTATTTTTCAATTTTAGTTGAATTTATTGCTTAGTTAAAGGGGTTTTCTTTCAATTTCTATTAGCAATGTGATTAATTATTTATTATCATATACATACATACATACATTAATATCTATAATTAATTAATAGATTTAGTTTTCATCTCCTTAGTATACAGCTAATTATGGGAAAAAAGAGTATACCGGCGCCACAGATAATAAAGTGAAAAAAACAAACCAAATAGTGTAAAGTCCAAATGGAGTCCTAATAGAGCTGGTGATGAAGGATTCTCACATCAACGGAGTGCAATATGTGGAAAAAGAAAAAGAACAAATTATGGTGCAGTATGTCAGTCACTGGGACTAAAAACATAGACAGACTAAAAACACAAAACAACAAGACAAACAGAGGAAAACACACTAGCAAGGCTTAATATTAATAACGAAGCTAATTTATTACTGGGTGTGGAGGGTTAAAAATGACACGCATCCGGAGGGGTAAAAATGAAACCCTACTCACAAGACGCTAGACAAATGCAGGCAACAAGCTGGAATCATGCTGCTGGGCTTCCAAGATGGCGACCGGAGCACTCTCACTGGCGTCCTCACGTGACAGAGGTGGAAGGTGAGTCACACGAATGACGGGATTTCCGGGCGGATGTGACGTCACGCCACACTAAAGTCCCACCGCAGATGTTCCTCCTTCACTGATTCTCCGCAATTACACCACGGCTCCACTTGCTGAACTGCAAGCTACTCCACAAGCCAGGACAAGGCTCTAAAAACACTCAAATCTTCCCAACGCGTTGCGTGCGCATGCACGCACTTCTTAAAGGGATGTGCCAACCCCTTGGACTCTATGGTACTGCTGCGACACACTTTATTCGAGCAAATACCCAGTATGTACCTGGCAGATACCTGGAATGCGCCGCTCCTCACCTCTGACAAGCCCCGTTGCATTTGCCTTCCCAGCCTGGGTTCATGCCTGGCTGATGGGCGGCTGATCTGTTAAATGATAATGATTAGGATTTAATAGGCTGCAATGCTTCGCGTGTCTACCAGATGGCATAAATTCATGAATTGTAATGCAGTATATATATATATATACTGTGCAGTATTGCAGCCAATGGGAATAAAATGCTTCAATCCCTGCCTGGAAAATAACTCAATGCACTCGGGCAGAAAACAGTCACAAACCTCAATACACCCGGGTATACCCGAATTCGTGGGACTAGCCGAGCTCGAATAAAGTGTGTCGCCAGTGTATAAATACCGTCAGTCCTTAGCTCCAATTGGTTGATTAATGATTGCAATATGTTAACCCCATGTTGGACATGTTCAGGGCGGCACATAGGATGGGCCAATGCTAGATAAGACAAGTATACAAACACAAAAACACTGAACAACATTAAAACAATGATACATTCAATACATAAAATCGTTAAAAAATAAATAAATAAATATTAAGAGGCAGGTTCAATACAATGATTCACAGAAAAGCCTTAAGTTCAAAGTCTATATTCATCCCTCTTGGGGAGAGGGTTTTTAATTCATATATCCAATATGCTTCACGCATACTAGCCTGCTGTAGTTTACTCCCCCCTCTTGGATTGGCATCAACTAGCTCAATAGCCTGACAACATAGACCCTTAGGGTTTTTATCATGACACAAGAGAAAATGATGTGAGACACTATGTGTCACCAAACCCCTTTTAATATTGTAAATATGCTCATAAATACGTCTCTGGAACGTTCTCCCTGTTCTGCCTACATACTGCAAGCCACAGGAGCATTGCAGTAGGTATATAACAAACATTGAATGGCAGTTAATGAATTTTTGTATGGGGTAGCTCCTATTGGTGATGTTATATGTAAACTGGCTGGCATTCTTACTATAGGAGCATGCTACACACTTCGCACAGGTAAAAAAACCTTTTAGGCTCCCTAATTGTCTCTGTTTTTGTTGTTTGACCGGACAGCTAGGAGCTAGCTTGGATTTAAGGTTATTGGCCTTAGAGAATATGATGTTAGGTTTTTTTGGAAGAATATCCACTAACACATCATCTTGTAACAAAATGGGCCAATATTTATTTATAATTTGTTTTATTTTAGGCGCCATCTCATTATATTGAGTGATGAAAGCAACCTTCTTATTACATCTTTCTAATGTGTCCTTTCTTTTAGCATTATATTGGAGTAAAGTGTCCCAATGCATCTTATTAACTTGATTAAAAGCTTCATCTAGATCAGACTCTAAATATTTTCTACTAATAAATTTATGTTTTAAGTCTTCCGCTTGTGTCCTAAAGGTCTCTTCTTCAGAGCAATTACGTTTAAGACGCACCAGTTGGCCCTTTGGGATATTTCACAGCCACTGTGGATTATGCTGACTATCTGCGCGCGCAAGAGTATACCGGCGCCACAGATAATAAAGTGAAAAAACCAAACCAAATAGTGTACAGTCCAAATGGAGTCCTAATAGAGCTGGTGATGAAGGATTCTCACATCAACAGAGTGCAATATGTGGAAAAAGAAAAATAACAAATTATGGTGCAGTATGTCAGTCACTGGGACTAAAAACATAGACAGACTAACAACACAAAACAACAAGACAAACAGACGAAAACACACTAGCAAGGCATATTATATTAATAACAAAGCTAATTTATTACTGGGTGTGGAGGGTTGGGAAGAGGAGTTTATTTGGAACAACTGTCCTCTAGGAGCAAACCTGGTGCTCTGGCGGCGCTACATTGACGATGTGTTTTTTGTGTGGTCGGGCACCCAGGATTCCCTGGATATTTTTTGCACATATCTTAACCTTAATCACCTTAATCTTAAATTCACTTGTAGTTTTAGCACTGAGCACATTGATTTTTTGGACCTTCACATATATGTCAAAAATGAAACACTGCATACTAAGACCTTCTTCAAGCCAGTACAGGCTAATAACTATGTGCGCGTAGCTCTCACCATGAGGTCAGGGAGCCGTACAACACTGTGTGTTGCTGCGCTCACCACAAACAGGACTAGACAGCGGGCTGAGGTGAGGATGTATATAACCGCTGCACAACAACCACGGTGCCGGGTCCGAAGTGCGTAGACTGAGGACTCTATGCAGTAAGCGCCGAAAAAGTCCTCTCGCCAAGTGTTCCTTATCGGCATGATGTTGCCGATTTTCCCTTGCCGTATGCAATAAGTGCCGAATCCCTTCCGAATCAAGCCGAAAACATTTGTTTCCACTCTGGCGATGATTTGCCGATCACACACAGGTTTATCGGCGTGCATGGCGAGGTGGTGTTAGGTTCGCCAATGAAACTTCTTTCTGAATCTGCCGAAGCAAGCATGTTTTTGATTGAGCGGCCCATTTAAAGGCAGCGTGTATTTTTATTCATTCTCTGTGTTGTTGGGAGAGAGAGAGAGACACACAGAGCTGGGCGATTTGCATATTTCATATTGACAGAGAGAGTTGCTGTGTATTGTGATAGGTTTGTCCTGTGTTGTTTTGTTAACATCTTTGTGTTGTTTTCAGTTTGTAAGTGTTCAGTGCGATTGTGTTTAAATTTCTTTTCTGTTCTTTGTGAGTGCTATAGGTATGGCCGAAAGGCGTGGGAGGAGTGATGCTGGTGTGAGTGGTATTGGTAGTCGTGTGAGTACGCGTCTGAGTGAATGTAGGATTCAGGGGAGTGCTGTTGCTACAAGTGTGACTGGTGTTGCTGGGAGTGCGAGTGGTGTTGCTGTGAGTGCGAGTGCTTGTGGTGGCTCTGTTGCTGGTGCTGATGGGGTGTCTGTTGCTGGTGCTGCTGGGGTGTCTGTTGCTGGTGCTGCTGGGGTGTCCGTTGCTGGTGGTGCTGTGATGTCTCGTGGTGGGGTGGTTGGTGGGGGGTCGCTTTTGGAGTCTCTTCCATTGGAAGAAGGAGAGTCCAGTCAGCAGCAGCCAAGCTATGTGGCTGCACGTGGTCAGAAGAAACATGTGCAGCGGCCACGTTATCCTCGTTTCAATGATGAGGAAAACAGAGTTCTTGTCACAGGGATTTTGGAGCACTATGACTCTCTGTATGGGCATTTAGTAGGTAAGTCAATCTTTGCATTGATTGTTCAAAACATTTTATCCTATCTCATGTGACGTGTTAATATCAAACTATTAATCTCTAATAACTATCAATTAAAGTTAATTGTTACACACATAATCCTTCATGCTTTATAACGACCATAACAATCAGTCAAAAAAGTTTGCCAAAGTTCATACAATAATCCTGCAAGCTTCCTTAGATTTGTATGTTTCCACGTAAATGCTCATGTGCTACACATATTCAACCTAAACCAGCATGTTTGGTATCTCTTGGAACAGGTAGCACTTTTGTAAAATGTTCGTCTTTCTATTTATTAGTAAGGTCATATATTTTGTATGTATTTCAAGGGCGGACAAGTTCAGCCTCAAAAAAAGAAATGTGGGAGCAAATAACATTGGCTATGTCTGCGTGTGGGAATCATGTCAGGGCCCGCAAGAATTGTCGGAAGAGATTTGATGATATCAAATGATAAGGCGAATTTAAAGAAAAAAATCCAAGCACAACGGATGCATGCTTCTGCACTGAAGGTGGGCCGCCAGCAAAAGCTCTAATGTTAACTCCATTGGAGGAGCAGATGCGTGAAAAATTTCTTCCTGTCGTCGTGGAGGGTTTGCCAGGGGACAGAGATATCGGAATTTATTAATCTCAATTTCAACAAGGTGACAAATGTTACTGTACTACGCGTGTCGTATGTTACAGTTCTTATCTATATTTCCGCTGCAACTTATAGTTTTTTCCAAATATAAGCATACTGTACCTACATATATATCTGTATATATGTCTCTCTCTCTCTCTCTCTCTCTCTCTCTCTCTCTCTCTCTCTCTCTCTCTCTCTCTCTTTATATATATATATATATATATATATATATATATATATATATTTATATATAGTTGTCCAAAAAGGTAAAAAACAAAAATTATATATATATATATATATATATATATATATATATATATATATATATATAAAGCAGAAAGTAGCCGTGTTAGTCCAGTTGCGATAGTGCAGAATAAATGAGTTCTTCAGTATTAGGTGATACCTTTTTTATTGGACTAACAATTTATGTCATAGGACAAGCTTTCGAGAGTTCTCCTCTCTTCCTCAGGTCAGCAATACTGATTTACACAGGAATCAATGCTAAAACAGTGTAGAGAGAAAAAAACAAAAAAAAACCCAGATATTTACTGTAGATAAGGTCGGGTGTTAAGTGTTTGAAGCCAGGGGACAGTGTCAAAGAAAGGTGGGGAGGGGAAGGGATGGGGGGGGGGGAGAAAGTGTGGATAAGAATAGAGGCAAGCAGGATAATTACAGACAATTTTGGTAGGGTGTGAGAAAACCCATGTCCACATTAAGTCCTTTGGTTTTGGTGTCAAAGAGTCTTATGAGCTCAGAATGATAAGACTCTTTGATACCAAAACCAAAGGACTTAATGTGGACATGGGTTTTCTCACATTCTATCAAAATTGTCTGTAATTATCCTGCTTGCCTCTATTCTTATCCACACTTTCTCCCCCCCCCCACCCCTTCCCCACCTTTCTTTGACACTGTCCCCTGGCTTCAAACACTTAACACCCGACCTTATCTACAGTAAATATCTGTTTTTTTTTCTTTCTTTCTCTCTACACTGTTTTAGTACTATATATATATATATATATATATATATATATATATAAATAAATAAATATATATATATATATATATATATATATATATATATATACAGTGTTCGACAAACCTATACATTTGCTCGCCCCGGGCGAGTGGATTTAACCCCTGGGCGAGTAAATATTGGCCCAAGCAGCACACATTTGGTACTAGGTGGCGAGTGGATTTTTTTGTGTGGCTTACATCATTATGAGTCAACATACACCACTTGACCTGCATGCAGGGATTCTGTGTAATGATCTTCCAAATAACACACACTTTGATAAAGCGCCTCCACGGCGGGAAACGCGTCAGAGTTTTAATCTTGTGTGTTTGTTTTTTTTGGCCATTATGCCCAATAAATAATCTTTAAACATAATTTTTTTTGCCCCAGTCTTTAATTTAATTTTTGGCAGTGCTCCGCTTTTTTCTTTTTTTCTCTATCCTGCTCAAGTGGTGTTGCAGCACGCCCCGGCACCAATCTCTGCAGATCAGCTGATGCTATCAGAGGATTTCCTCCAGGAGCTGCAGAGAGGATCCGGTCTTGGAACCTGTGTGCGGTCTACACCCTTATCCTTCACCTGCCTCAGGACGGACTACAGCTGATGGGGACAAGCGGCCACGGCCCTGGATTGCTCCCCGTTTCTCCTACATTGACCACCACCCCCCAGACTCCGTTGGATGTGACATCGCGGCATCTCCATCGTGCACCCGGTAAGGCGGCGGGAGACTCTGCTTGCAGAGGTCTCTACTACCAACAGCCAGTCCTGTTAACCGGGGAGCCAGTACCGCAGTCCCAAAGTGAGGAGTTTTGTTTTTATCATCTCGGGGGGTGGGGACCATCGGTTATGCAGGTTGTTATCCTGACATCTTACAGGTGAAGCGGGTGTTTCATAGACCCACACATCACATCTGGTTCATTACGGGACACTCAATACTTTATTTATTTATCTCCATGCCGGTTCATATGATTCTTTGAACACACAGCACTTGCCATATTTGCAGCTTCCACGTGGGGATTTTCCCCGTTTTTCTACAAATAACACACACTGCAACCTTCTACTTTACAAAGCATTCAACATCTTTCCCCTATAGTTGAAAGCTGAATGTATGTTCTAATCTTTTTACAAACAATGGGTTAACATGCATAACCACAAAGCACACCCGCAGTCATTCTTTGTCACAGTAATGTTTAACATCACTGTGTTCTTCGTTATACTGTGTCTGTGCACACAAATGCATAATTCACTATTTCATGTATGTGTCGATCCATATATACATATAATATATATATATATATTTGTGATAATCTATGTTACACCTATAAACAGGCCCTTACTGCGTAATAAAGTCTTGCATGGAATATTGTCAATTGAAAGGCGAACATGAATCATTTTCACAAACAAATTCCATTATGTATTATGAAAGCTCTTTTTTCGCTTCATGTAGAATAATGTGAGCATAAATAGGAACGTGTACCATATGGTATTTAATTGTGTTCATACTGTATGTAGCTCACTTCATATTTGTATTTCGCTCATGTACCGGTGTGTGAAACCAGCTGCAATTAATATGTAATCACAGCATAGAGGTGAACAGAGGGGGTGGTGTCGGGCAGAGAGCCAGATCACAGGGTGATGGTAGGGTCAAGTCTTGTGGGAGGGCTTACAGGTGGTAGAAGCAGCTAAGAGGTCATGGTGGTGTCAAGTGTTGGGGGAGGGACTACAGTTGTTAGAAGCTGATAAGGGGAACAGAAGTTCATCACATTCATTAGAAATGGTAATTATCTTACTACTTTCAACCACCAGTCCACAATATATTAAAACGTACGTTAGTCATTCGTTCAGTTATATATTATTGTAACGTTATAGATACGCCACCTTCTCACACCAGTACCATCTGTGAGCGACACACTGCATGTTTTGCTGAGTGTCAGCACATTGAGCGCTACACCTGCTTCTCTTAAATGTTCTGACAGATCACTAAAAACATTCATTCACATTTCCACAATTAGGTGCTGAAGTATAAGCAGAGTCAACTTTGCTTTCATGGTAGTGATGTACATTATTGTAACTATATTAATACCCAATATATGCAGTGTATGTACAACAGACCAGCTAATTTTATAACGCATTCCTGCATGAACATTGTATGTATGTTGTATGGTGTTTAAAAGAAATGTGACGATTAGTTTCACATGTACATTTATGTTAAGATGGATAATATACAGATTGCCCTAACCATAGAATTGTGATTTCGTTACGGGATGCTGATATTTAGCCATACATTGGCGACACACTTTATTCGAGCTCGGCTAGTCCCACGAATTCGGGTATACCCGGGTGTATTGAGGTTTGTGACTGTTTTCTGCCCGAGTGCATTGGGTTATTTTCCAGGCAGGGATTGAAGCATTTTATTCCCGCTGGCTGCAATACTGCACAGTATATATATATATATATACTGCATTACAATTCATGAATTTATGCCATCTGGTAGACACGCGAAGCATTGCAGCCTATTAAATCCTAATCATTATCATTTAACAGATCAGTCGCCCGTCAGCCAGGCATGAACCCAGGCTGGGAAGGCAAATGCAACGGGGCTTGTCAGAGGTGAGGAGCGGCGCATTCCAGGTATCTGCCAGGTACATACTGGGTATTTGCTCGAATAAAGTGTGTCGGTGCAGTAAGTACTCCCACTATAGATACTTAATGTTAATTATGTACACATGACAATGAAATTCTGATGTTATTCTTCTATATAGTTGGTCCGGCAGCTCCTGTGTCACCTGTGGCACGTGACACGGAACACGTCTTGTCACCTGTCTCATCAAGGTCATCATCAAGAATGGAAGGTGAGTGTATGAGGTGCAGCCCATATAATGTGAACATTGGAAGCATTTCATTTGCCATGCAAAATAAATGCCTTTCACATGTAATGAACTTCAGATCAGTTATTGACACAGGAGATGTAGTGTTTCATGACAACATGTATTGTGTCTGTTTTCAAGTATCACCTAGGAGTTGTGATGTTACAACAAACTTTATTTCATTCTTCTTTCACACTGAGTCTAAACTTCATTGTTGCTTCAAGCATCATCTTTTAATTGGACACAAATAATTAATTATGGAAACATGGTATGTGTTCCACTTGAGAACAACTATCATTATAGTAAAAAAAAAGTGAAAGTTCCATGTCAGTTCATAATGTCTTTATTTATTTGTAGAACCAGATGTTGCCGCTCAAGGACAAATTCACTCAAGTGACCATGAAGATGTTGACACTCCTGGATTAACACAGCATTCAAGTCCTCCTGCTCGTGACACCTACTCAGCTATTGCAGCTTCTGAAGAACGAATCTTGGGTGAAGAAAATCGTCGCCATTCAGAGATGATGTGAATGCATGAAAGGATGATGTCACTGCATGAAAGGATGCATGAAAGGTCAATCTCAGAAATGTCACATTTAAAAATGTCATCATCCAAGTTCCTAAAAAATGCAAAATCTAAACAGGACATTACAAGCACTAGTTCTGAATGTAAGCCAAGCCAATCAGTTTCGGAGTACAGCAAGAGAACAACAATTCCACTTTACCCCATCAGAGGATGGATCTTTACATGCTGCTAATTTTTCTCCAGAGTCATCACTTCTTCATTCCCCACTTCAGGATGATACCGGTACAGTAGGTGCAAGTTCTGTGCAGGTCCCTGCCAACATCCAACCACTTACATCATCTGTTCAAAATATAGAACCGACACCTACAAATGAGACATGCAAAAGAAAGTTTGGGCAACAATTACTAATCACCAGCTTTTGGAAGAAGACAAAAACATAAACACAAGAAAGTGCTCCACCACCACTGTTGCAATGTTTCTCAAGTGTTTCACAACTGCCACAGCCCACACCCAGTGCCCCTGAAGTGCCACAGCCCACACTCAGTGCCCCTGAAGTGCCACAGGCCACACCCAGTGCCCCTGAAGTGGCACAGCCCACACTTAGTGCCCCTGAAGTGCCACAGGCCACACCCAGTGCACCTGAAGTGCCACAGCCCACACTTAGTGCCCCTGAAGTGCCACAGGCCACACCCAGTGCCCCTGAAGTGCCACAGGCCACACCCAGTGCCTCTGAAGTGCCAAAGCCCACACTTAGTGCCCCTGAAGTGCCACAGCCCACACCCAGTGCCCCATAGGTGCCACAGCCCACACTTAGTGCCCCTGAAGTGCCACAGCCCACACCCAGTGCCCCTGAAGTGCCACAGCCCACACTTAGTGCCCCCCAAGTGCCACAGCCCACACCCAGTGCCCTTGAAGTGCCACAGCCCACAACCAGTGTCCCAGAACTGCCACAGGCAAGTACAAGTGCTACAGTTAAGGTGAGAGTACTTGGCACAGGGAAAAGGTGAACACAACAGCCAACAAGCAGGCATGTGACTCGCTCTCAAAAGGATAAACAAAAATAAATAAGCACACTCACTAAATTATTTTGTGTAGTGGTGTTGTTTACTGCAGACTCTTTCATGCATAGTGTATGTATGATCATGTACAGATGCTTGCAAACATTCAAGTATGTCCTTGTACACATGAATGTTTATAAATGCTCATTCACTGAATGAGTGAAGGCATATTTTATAACATATGAATATCTATTAATCATTAGTTGATGAATGTTAATACATTATGACACACTTTGCATGTAAATGGAAGATGACATTCACTTAGCTCTTGTACAGTATTAGATGTTTCAGGTGTATTATTGTAATTTAGATTGTCATCTCATGCTAATATTATGTACATACAAATTAATGTAATTACCCATGTAATTACCCATTTTAATGTACTGTTTACTTGTGTCTTCACTCTGTAAGACATTACTTACCTTAATCTTCATTCATAGTTCATCATGTTGGCATGTGATCATGTATGATTTGTGGTTACAATAACAGATATGTATGTGTGTATGAATATATCTGTAGTCTATCTCTGTATCTCTATCTATATATGTATACACACAAACATTGTCTATCTTTGTGTGTGTGTGTGTGTGTGTGTATACACTGGCGACACACTTTATTCGAGCTTGGCTAGTCCCACGAATTCGGGTATACCCGGGTGTATTGAGGTTTGTGACTGTTTTCTGCCCGAGTACATTGAGTTATTTTTCAGGCAGGGATTGAAGCATTTTATTCCCGCTGGCTGCAATACTGCACAGTATATATATATACACTGCATTACAATTCATGAATTTATGCCATCTGGTAGACACGCGAAGCATTGCAGCCTATTAAATCCTAATCATCCTCATTTAACAGATCAGCCGCCCATCAGCCAGGCATGAACCCAGGCTGGGAAGGCAAATGCAACGGGGCTTGTCAGAGGTGAGGAGCGGCGCATTCCAGGTATCTGCCAGGTACATACCGGGTATTTGCTCGAATAAAGTGTGTCGGTGCAGTATTTTTAATGATATATAGAGATATATATATCTCTGCCAGTGTTGTCTGCAAACAGCCCTTGTGTTAATGATATACAAATATTAGGACACTTGCTACAATTATTGTATCAGTATGAGTGAGCCCCTAATTCAGTCAGCTGTATTAAACTTTGAATATGATTACAACAAGGCCTGCTTACATCCATCAATGCCTTTAGTTTTGCACTCTATATAATATATATATATAATCAGAATCAGACCAACATTACAGGCCTTAATGGCTGCAAAGAGGCCTTGTTTGCTGTTAAATACAACTTCTACACAGCTGACTCAATTAGGCCCTCAAGCATACTGACCCAGTAATGTTATACACTTTAATGAACTTTGAAGATAATTACAACAAGGCCTGTTTGCACACATCAAGGCCTTGAATTTAGCAGTATATATATAGAAAAAGAACAAAAAGCACTCCATAATAATAGTCACTTGTGTGGGTGCAGATCCTATAATGAAGAATAAGCAATACAATACCGTTTGGAAACTTTTGTTATCAAGCGTCAAGCGACGAGCGTCTCAGGGCGAATTTCCCTGATAGCAAAAGTGCCTGCTCTCTATCTATGGCGATTCATATTATATGGCCTTACAGGTAATGGGGGAGGGGACACGGAGCACAGCTATGTTGAATACCATGTCTGATTGCATGTTGGTGATTGGTTCCCTTTGTTTGCACTTTACTATGGGTGGGGGTATATATGTTTGGTCACTTGCACTTGTGGGTTGCACGGCCCTGAGGAAGGTCTCTCTGTGAGACCGAAACGTCGGCTTACGTGTGTTTTATGTCGTGAATACATACTTTTGGATTAACCCCGTGCAGTTTGCTGTCTCTTTACTGGTCCCCAGATTGGTTCGTATGTTATGTGCTCTTTATGGGACTAGCATCTGCTTTTTTTCTCTGTTTTTCACTACAGTGTGCTGACTGAATTGCTTGTGGTATATATATATATATATATATATATATATATATATATATATATATATATATATAGAACACACAAGAGGAGAAGTTGCTCAACACATAATATATAAGGTTAACTCAAGCCCTTTAATAAAACTAACTATAAGGGTAAAATAAAATATATACCCCAATTAAAGTCAGTATATAAATTAAATAGAACCTGATGGTGCTAGGGGATAGTGAAAACTATATAAGACACACAGATGAAAAGAACATAGACAATCCCCTTAGTAGCACTCTAAATTACACCTAAACTAATCTATAAGATAAAGATGGTTAAAAAGAAACAGATGCTCCGCCAATTCAGAAAAAATGAACAAGATTTTATTAATTAAACAACAAGACACACTAACTTAAAAACATAAAAATACTAAAGACAGCCTATGAAAATATATATGTATCAAAAATATAAAGAGAGGACTACTAATCAAACACTTTCAGTATTACAAAGAGAAAAAAGAAAAACTAAAATGTGTCTAAATAAAGTTTAAATAATGACAACAAAGTTGTTTAGTCTAACATAATAGGCAATACAAAATATATTCCCACTGACATATGCATGAAAGAATAATAAATCATTGCGTTGGAAAAAGTATATAGTCAATGACCCAGTATATAGCCAGGAAAAATTAGTATGTATACCAAAAACAGAGGGGGGGAAAAGAAATAAAGCAACCAGGGAAAAATAATATAACAATAATAATAGTTATACCCTGAACAGCATTTCCCCAAAATGAAATCAATGAGAACTGATGCAGCAAATAAAGAAAAATATGACTAATAAAGACATATTAGCAAACAGAGTCATACATATTGAAAACACCACAAAGTGCACTGCACTGCAAGGACAGGTAATGCCCAAACAGTAAGAGGAGGGTAATACTCAGCTGCAGCTAGATTGTGTAGAGTTTGTGTCCATATTGATTGTACAGGATGTGTTTCCAAAGTCTGCTTATAACAGGAACAAAAAATAAAGTCCAAAATGCTGCATCAGATCCATCAAAAGTCCCTCAAAATAGAAGATTACATAAAGGCTGTAGTAAAGTAAACACTCAACATGTTTCACCCTGAGTGGGCTTCTTCCTGGACTTTATTGGCCTGGACTTTATTTTTTGTTCCTGTTATAAGCAGACTTTGGAAACACATCCTGTACAATCAATATGGACACAAACTCTACACAATCTAGCTGCAGCTGAGTATTACCCTCCTCTTACTGTTTGGGCATTACCTGTCCTTGCAGTGCAGTGCACTTTGTGGTGTTTTCAATATGTATGACTCTGTTTGCTAATATGTCTTTATTAGTCATATTTTTCTTTATTTGCTGCATCAGTTCTCATTGATTTCATTTTGGGGAAATGCTGTTCAGGGTATAACTATTATTATTGTTATATTATTTTTCCCTGGTTGCTTTATTTCTTTTTTCCCCCTCTGTTTTTGGTATACATACTAATTTTTCCTGGCTATATACTGGGTCATTGACTATATACTTTTTCCAACGCAATGATTTATTATTCTTTCATGCATATGTCAGTGGGAATATATTTTGTATTGCCTATTATGTTAGACTAAACTACTTTGTTGTCATTATTTAAACTTTATTTAGACACATTTTAGTTTTTCTTTTTTCTCTTTGTAATACTGAAAGTGTTTGATTAGTAGTCCTCTCTTTATATTTTTGATACATATATATTTTCATAGGCTGTCTTTAGTATTTTTATGTTTTTAAGTTAGTGTGTCTTGTTGTTTAATTAATAAAATCTTGTTCATTTTTTCTGAATTGGTGGAGCATCTGTTTCTTTTTAACCATCTTTATCTTATAGATTAGTTGAGGTGTAATTTAGAGTGCTACTAAGGGGATTGTCTATGTTCTTTTCATCTGTGTGTCTTATATATATATATATATATATATATATATATATATATATATATATATATATATATATATATATATATATATATATATATATATATATATACAGTGTTCGACAATTGTATACATTTACTCGCCCGGGGCGGGTGGATTTAACCCCCGGGCGAGTAAATATTGGCACAAGCAGCACACGTGTATTTTTTAAATTTCCCGCCGCTCGCGCTGCTGTTTTTCCCGCGCTCGCGCTGGAGAAAAAAAAAAAAAAGCCGGCTCTCTGATCACTGCCTTCGCTCCTCCCCGCCTCTCAGCAACTTCCCCTCCTCAGCTCTTCCACTCCTCCCCCTTCCGCCAGCCAGCTCCTTCCACGCCAGTCTGCCTCAGACCCCTGCAGGGCCATCTGTCACCCCCCCTCCCTCCCATCGGGCCATCCGCAATCGGGCCATCCGCCCCCCCCTCCCTCCCATCGGGCCATCCGCCCCCCCCTCCCTCCCATCGGGCCACCCGCCCCCCCCTCCCTCCCATCGGGCCATCCGCCCCCCCCTCCCTCCCATCGGGCCATCCGCCCCCCCCTCCCTCCCATCGGGCCATCCGCCCCCCCTCGCATCGGCCATCCACCACCCCCTCGCATCGGCCATCCACCACCCCCTCCCATCGGGCCATCCACCACCCCCTCCCATCGGGCCATCCACCCCCCCCCCTCACCCCAATCTCTCCCGGCCTCCGTGCCCCCCTGCCTCTGCCTGCTCTAAGCAGGGGAAATCCCCTCACCGGAGCCTCTCCCGGAAATCCCCTCACCGGAGCCTCTCTCTGCTCTATGCATGGGAAATCCCCTCACAGGGGCCTCTGTCTGCTCTAAGCAGGAGAAATCCCCTCACCGGGGCCTCTGCCTGCTCTAAGCAGGGGAAATCCCCTCACCGGAGCCTCTCCCGGAAATCCCCTCACCGGAGCCTCTCTCTGCTCTAAGCAAGGGAAATCCCCTCACAGGGGCCTCTGCCTGCTCTAAGCAGGGGAAATCCCCTCACCGGGGCCTCTGCCTGCTCTAAGCAGGGGAAATCCCCTCACCGGGGCCTCTGCCTGCTCTAAGCAGGGGAAATCCCCTCACCGGGGCCTCTGCCTGCTCTAAGCAGGGGAAATCCCCTCACCGGAGCCTCACCCTGCTCGGTCTAAGCAGGATACTGCGGTGTCGGCGTCCCCCTCTGGAGGGGGCACGGCCCCTTGCAGAGGCCCTCCTGCCGTGCGGAGGCCCCCGCTGCCATGTGCGACCCCCCTGCCTTGCAGAGGCCCTCCTGCCGTGTGGAGGCCCCCGCTGCCATGTGCGACCCCCTGCCTTGCGGGTGAGTGTTTGTGTGTGTGAGTGACAGACTGTGTGTGTGTGTGTGTGAGTTTGTCTGAGTGAGAGTGGGTGTCTGTGTCTGTGAGTGTGTCACCCTCTCTCCCTCTCCCTGTCACCCTCTCCCTGTGTCACCCTCACCCTGTGTCACCCTCTCCCTCTGTCACCCTCTCCCTGTGTCACCCTCTCTATCCCTCCCTCTCCCTGTGTCACCCTCTCTATCCCTCCCTCTCCCTGTGTCACCCTCTCTATCCCTCCCTCTCCCTGTGTCACCCTCACCCTCTCCATATGTCACCCTCTCCATGTGTCACCCTCTCCCTGTGTCACCCTCTCCCTGTGTCACCCTCTCCGTGTCACCCTCCCTCTCCGTATCACCCTCTCCCTGTGTCACCCTCTCCCTCCCTCCCTGTGTCACCCTCTCCCTGTGTCACCCTCCCTCTCCCTGTGTCACCCTCCCTCTCCCTGTGTCACCCTCTCCCTCTCCCTGTGTCACCCTCTCCCTGTGTCACCCTCTCCCTGTGTCACCCTCTCCCTGTCTCTGTGTCACCCTCTCCCTCTCCGTGTCACCCTCTCCCTCTCCGTGTCACCCTCCCTGTCCCTGTCACCCTCCCTGTCCCTGTGTCACCCTCCCTCTCCCTGTGTCACCCTCCCTCTCCCTGTGTCACCCTCCCTCTCCCTGTGTCACCCTCCCTCTCCCTGTGTCACCCACCCTCTCCCTGTGTCACCCACCCTCTCCCTGTGTCACCCACCCTCTCCCTGTGTCACCCACCCTCTCCCTGTGTCACCCTCTCCCTGTGTCACCCTCTCCCTGTGTCACCCTCTCCGTGTCACCCTCTCCGTGTCACCCTCTCCGTGTCACCCTCCCTCTCCCTGTGTCACCCTCCCTCTCCCTGTGTCACCCTCCCTCTCCCTGTGTCACCCTCCCTCTCCCTGTGTCACCCTCCCTCTCCCCGTGTCACCCTCCCTCTCCCCGTGTCACCCTCTCTCTCCCTGTGTCACCCTCTCTCTCCCTCTCCCTGTGTCACCCTCTCTCTCCCTCTCCCTGTGTCACCCTCTCTCTCCCTGTCCCTGTGTCACCCTCTCCCTGTCCCTGTGCCACCCTCTCCCTGTCCCTGTGTCACCCTCTCCCTGTCCCTGTGTCACCCTCTCCCTCTCCCTGTGTCACCCTCTCCCTGTGTCACCCTCTCTCTCCCTGTGTCACCCTCTCTCTCCCTCTCCCTGTGTCACCCTCTCTCTCCCTGTCCCTGTGTCACCCTCTCCCTGTCCCTGTGCCACCCTCTCCCTGTCCCTGTGTCACCCTCTCCCTGTCCCTGTGTCACCCTCTCCCTCTCCCTGTGTCACCCTCTCCCTGTGTCACCCTCTCCCTCTCCCTGTGTCACCCTCTCCCTCTCCCTGTGTCACCCTCTCCCTGTGTCACCCACCCTCTCCCTGTGTCACCCTCTCCCTGTGTCGCCCTCTCCCTCTCTCTGTCACCCTCTCTCTGTCACCCTCTCCCTCTCTCTGTCACCCTCTCCCTCTCTCTGTCGCACTCTCTCTTTGTCTCTCATTCTCTCACTGTGTGTGTCTCTCATTCTCTCTCTTTCTCTGTGTGTCTCTTTCTCTGTGTGTCTCTCTTTCTCTCTGTGTGGGTGTGCCGCTCTCTGTGTGTGTGTGGGTGTCTGTCTGTCTGTCTCTCTCTGTCTCTCTGTGAAGCGCCGACGTCCAGACACTGGTTAAGGGGTTCAGGAAACTAGTCATTCACATCTGGCTTTTATTTCTAGATCCGACATTGACACACACACACACACGACTAATTGTAGTATAATGTAATACAATAAATACATTTATGTCAAAAACGAATGTTGTTCTGACTAGGAATTTATTAAATGTATTTTATTTATATATTTTATTTTAAAGCAGGGTTGGGGGCGGGACTAGGGGCGGAGTTGGGGGTGGGACTAGGGCGGAGTTGGGGGCGGGACTAGGTGGCGAGTAGATTTTTTGGTTGGGCGAGTAGATTTTTGGGTGATTTGTCGAACACTGTATATATATATATATACACTTAAATACACTGTGTGTGTGTGTGTGTATATATAGAGTTAATATATTCAAAATGGACGCTCTTTACCTGCTGATACTATGGATGCATGTCACATAGGCAGGTGAGGCTAATTAACTGTGATTGGTTTTGTTGAATTGCACTGGGGTTTGGGGTATATATATATGTATTGTGCACTGCATTCAATTGCACCACCTTGAGAAAGGTCCCACTGGGGGACCGAAACGTCGTTTTTTGTGTCTTCCATCAAATATAGAACATTTTTGATTTACTTACCTGCGTGCTGTCCCTTGATGTCGTGTTGCAACCGGTATCGTATGGTCTATATTTATATATATATACACACTTACATACACTGTGAGTGTATGTATATATATATATATATATATATATATATATATATATATATAAAGAGAGAGAAAAAGAGAGAGAAAAAGAGAGAGAGAAAGAGAGAGAAAAAGAGAGAGAAAAAGAGAGAGAGAAAGAGAGAGAGAAAGAGAGAGAGAAAGAGAGAGAAAAAGAGAGAGAGAAAGAGAGAGAGAGAGAGAGAGAGAGAGAGAAAGAGAGAGAGAGAGAGAGAGAGAGAGAGAGAGAGAGAGAGAGAGAGAGAGAGAAAGAGAGAGAGAAAGAGAGAGAGAGAGAGAAAAAGAAAGAAAGAGAGAGAAAGAAAAAGAGAGAGAGAAAGAGAGAGAGAAAGAGAGAGGTGTATGTTGAAATCTGTTCATCATAGCACAGTTGATGATTTCACACACATTGTTATTGAAATTAAAAGAGTAAACTTGTTTTTCACATTTTGATTGCCTATGCAGAAAGTAAAGTTTTGATTCCTGTGAAAAGAGTATCTTAGACAAAGAATCTAAGCCAATTATTGTAACAAATTTCTTGTGGGAGAAAAACTAGGCGTATAAATGTTCGGTTGTATTCTAACCTTGGAAAATACCGCAAAGATAACATGTAACTATTCACACATTCATCAGACATCCTTATGCGTTCAACTTAGACACTGTACACTTGAAGAGAGAAGAAATGGCAGGAGCTTCCACATTGTACAGCCATCCACGTAAATCATACAAATTTATGATTTATGAAGCAATCGAGTCAACACCACAGAAAAAGGCTACCGTTGGGGAAATCTATGACTTGATCCAAAACAAATATCCATACTACCAAGAAACAGCCAATCAAAGAAATTTTAAAACTTCTGTACGTTTCACTTTATCTGCAAATGAATGTTTTGAGCGTGTCCCTCATCGTCAAGGTCAACGATACGGCTGCTGGCAGGTTGCTTCATCATTTAAACTTACCATGGAACATGGAACATATCTTCTGATAAATAGCATATTTTTGCCTAATACCAGTTACATTGAAGCCTCACAGACTGTCGCGTCTGCTGATATACCTGCACCGTCCATTCATGAAGACGAGATGCAAGATGGACATAACTACTATGATATGTCTCCAAACTTTTATGGCCAATACGAATGTGGAGGTGAAAACAACCAACAACTGTACGTACCTTCGGATGTCTTGTTTCAAGAAGCCACTGCAGATCCATATGCCGGCCTCACAGAGATGTGTCTGAATCAGGATTCAACGGTTGGCTCAACCATGGATGATACTGTTTTGCCTTCCTGGAGCGATTTGTTTCAGGCAAATCAGTTTTGACTTCTACAATAATGGTAAATACACATTTCGTTATGCCTTTACTCAAATTATATATGTCACAAATTTTACAACATAATCTGCATAATATACACAATTTGTTAGCCAAATGAGTGGATACAGCGTAACATTGCAGACAGCCTTACATGGAGCATTCACAAATAGATTATTTCCTATAACAATAGACTACATGACGAACCAGGAGTACACATTGGTGACGGAGTCCTAAATCATTAATTATTATCGATTTTAAACCATCTTTTCTAAATGTTACACTAACTGTAACACACACACCTCATTGTTTTGTATTCAACATATAAAAACAATGTGTCGCCCACATGTGACGTGGGAACGTGGTCATGTCCCAAGGCGTCCTTAAAAAGGTTACCGATGCAAGCCCCCACCCCCAACCGACGTGCGCATGTGAAACAGTATTGGCTGTGCCCATAGCTTATTGTTACGGTCAGTGCAGTGTGTCATGCGCGCGCGTCGGTGGGGCGGTGCGTGCACAGCGCTGGAGGCCAATGTTCATTCAGTGGGAGGGGTGTTTGCGTGCATTTCATGTTGCCTTCACATGACGTCACACGTATTTTGTTCGCTCATTGGCTCATCGACCGTTTTGGTCGTGGGCACACGTCCGTTTACAAAGTTTAGATATGTACGTTGGAAGAAGTGAATTTGTTTCGCTTCCATATCATAACTTTCAGCCATTATATGCGTACTGCTAGCAGCACCATGGAGGGACATGTTTTGAACGCACAGCGTACACATCGTTTTGCGCATGCGCTAAGACTTAGTCCACACATTATTATGTATGCAGACACCGGAACAAACATATCAGTAGTAATACGAACACCGGCATTTGAAACATGAGATAGTTCTGTATCTTTAGTTTGATCCTTGCAGTTTAAACATATACGTTACTTATGCGTGAATATCCACAATCATATAGAGATGTGTTAAGCGTTGTCATGCTGAAACATAGATAAATGTACAATCTTTGAACATCATGTGTTTGCTGTATTTCACAGATGTCGAGGATGAATACATGGGACCAATGTATGATTTCAGATGGGCAAATCGTTATATTAGATGATTGTGACGACTAGCGAACAATAATTATAATAAATATGTAACAATGCTTGCAATGATTGGTGCGCAGATTAACAATCACTACATAATGTTATCCTATTGTGCAAATATTTACTATGCACTTAATTATCATAATGATGTTGCTAAGCACTGAAGTTAGAACTTATATTGATATTTTTTTCTTTTCTACTAACATTATATGTATTGTCATGTGATATATGCAACCAACATTATCACTCAGCAAACACATTAATCTACTATATATTATAATCTCACGTGTGACTTGTCAAAGAATGTAAATGCTACATAACAACTCATAGACATTGTATCTGAACGTACACAATAACAATAGGGAGGTGATAGAAACTTTTTAGTCGTGTGAATGTTATATTATCACCTAGGTTGTAGTGCTAACCTAACATGCATGAGCTAATGAATGTTATGTACAGATTATTAAACCATGGACATTTGTGTGTACATTTCATTCACACGATTTACTATATTTTAGTGTTATTATTACACGTTAAACACATACATAGCTAAGTAACGCCGATTATAAAATCAACATTATTATGTAGGTTAATATTATTTCTGGTAGAAATACATGCATCACAGAAAAACACACACACACACACACACACACACACTATGTTGATGAAATGTGTGCGTATGTAAATGTATACTTCATTTATGTTCATATGTTGACAGTTGTTATAAAGGATCATGATCATTATTAATAAGTAACGTGAATGAAATAAAAAATTTCTTAGGAACATTGTCATTGTGTTGAATGATTGTGAACAAAATGTGAATCCAAAGAACTATACTTTGGAATGGTGTTAACATTTTGACAAATGTAACATGTACGTCAAATCAACACACATCTTTCACTTATACATACACATGTGACAATGTATTAATCAACATGAAGATGAATTGAGAGAATAAATAATGACATACATTGCAATGTTAATGATGTTTATCACATTTGGGTCATTTCATACAAACATGGATTGAGTGTTAACATCGATCATGTGCATGAATGGATGTTGTTACGTTGTAATAATGACATGTTATGTAATGTAGGTAATTATTTTTAAACACACTGTACAATAACCACAAAGTGTAGATAAACGCACGGACACAATACAGAAAGGACATATTTCAATTGTCACCACTTGTTCATTACGTTCTCTTTAAACATCCTCTAACTATACCTGTATCGAGGTTTGCACATCTTATTACAGATGTGAATTCAAATACATACCATGAGCAATCCTTGGAGTGATATACCTTGAAAAAGAAAACATCAATGAATAAAAATCATTGTCATGACATGTTAATTAAGGTAAGCAACACACAGAAGTGACACTTTTCTATGTGATATTAAACAAAATATAGAAAACGTCAAATATGATCTGAAATACACAATAGGCTACACATCATTGTGACACACATGTCACACTCCAAATGAACATTTCTATGTAACCATATTGCACTAGCTATTGGCTATCAACATAGTAGGTTTATTGTTTATGCATAACCAAAAATAGCATGTACAGAAAAGATTTATTTTGTACACATTATTCCCTCACGTACACACAAAACGTTTTAGTGGTAAGAAGTATAATACAACCTGTTGATGAATGACATACCGGTGGGTGCCACATGCATTTGTCCACACAGCAGAGAACAGAAAGGTGGGAGAACCATATTCATCTGTTTCCTAAGTGAATGATATTTGGACACATGTATTTATCATTACAATGAATTAATACATCTATGTAGTACTATGAACATATAGGTAGTTGCTTACATGAAAAATATGTGTTAATCACATTACGACATGTCTCCACACCACAGGCTGTTTGCTCAGTGTCAGCTGCTAAATGTACGGAATGCTCCTCCTCCAAGCCCTGACGTATGTCGGTTTCTAAATTATGGCGGAGTGCCAGATTGTGCAAAATGCAACAAGCAATTACAATATCTGACACTTTAGCAGGCTTATATTGAAGTGCCCCACCAGTTCGATCTAAACACCGGAGTCTTGTTTAAAGTAGGCCAAATGTCCTCTCGATGACAGATCTTGTAGATATATGTGCAACATTATACCTCTCCTCTGCTTCAGATTGAGGGTTTGGCACCGGGGTCAACAGCTACTGCCTAATTCCGCATCCTGAGTCACCTATAATCCATCATGCACAAATATGAAACAATTTGTGTAAACATTATTACATACACTGGCGACACACTTTATTCGAGCTCGGCTAGTCCCACGAATTCGGGTATACCCGGGTGTATTGAGGTTTGTGACTGTTTTCTGCCCGAGTGCATTGAGGTATTTTCCAGGCAGGGATTGAAGCATTTTATTCCCGCTGGCTGCAATACTGCTCAGTATATATATATATACTGCATTACAATTCATGAATTTATGCCATCTGGTAGACACGCGAAGCATTGCAGCCTATTAAATCCTAATCATTATCATTTAACAGATCAGCCGCCCGTCAGCCAGGCATGAACCCAGGCTGGGAAGGCAAATGCAACGGGGCTTGTCAGAGGTGAGGAGCGGCGCATTCCAGGTATCTGCCAGGTACATACTGGGTATTTGCTCGAATAAAGTGTGTCGGTGCAGTACAACATTTCATAGAAAAACAAGAGTTGTTTGTGAACACATAATATGTACTCACCCACCAGCCAACCAGGTCCAAAATAGCCTTGTTCAAAAGCATAGAACACTGATGAGTTTCTCAGGATAGAGGAATCGTGGCTGGAACCAGGGAATTTGGCTACCACATGCATAATCTTCATTGTGGCATCGCATAACACCTGTACATTCAGGGAATGGTAGTGCTTACGATTGCGGTAAGCATGCTCACTCTGACTAGGCGGGATCAAGGCAATATGGATGCAATCTATTGCACCCATCACACATGGTATCCCGGCTATGGTATAAAAGCCATTCCTCACTTCCAGCCACTCTGTGTGCTCTGTAGGAAAATTAATATTATTCCTAGCGCGTCTATTGAGTGCACATAGAAACTGGGTAAAGGCCCGCGAGAATATAGATTGCGAGACCCCACCCACTATGCCCACAGTTGTCTGGAATGACACGGAAGCAAGATAATGTAATGAGCACAGCATTTTAACAAGCCCAGGGACTGCACGACCTCTGGCTGTCACAAAATCTAAATCTACTCGTATCTCTTCATAAAGAGATAAGATTGCTGCTGAACTCAAACGATACCGACTTATGATCTCCTCCTCACTCATCCCATCTAACATGGTTCTCTCCCTGTACAAACGTGGACGAGGCACAACTTCCCTCCTCTCATCTCCTTGACCTCTCCCTCTCTCTCTCCACTCCGCATCCCTGTCCCTGTCCCTTCCTTGCCCTGTGACATCTTGTCCCTCAGCTAGCCTCTCCTCCAATAGAATCTTCCTCCGTCTCATGAACAATCGTATCATCTTCAGGTCTGTAGCTGTCAATGCGCAGGTAATTGCCCTCCTTTAAATACCTATGTGATGATGTCACGTGACTTGATGAAGTGCAAGGTGTTAAATAAACATATCCAAGTTGTGAACTCCAAACGGGTATACAGTACGAATTATACGGATTATTTATGTGTGTTCACCAGGCAATCATGATATTTGACTATGATGTTACGTTAAGCTTTGTACAACAATTTATTTGCAAGTATTTATGGAATGTGTAATGCATGTACCACTTATGAACGCAACACTCAGTCATCTCATTAGGATACAACCATGACATTGATGTTGAAAAACTACGTTGCAACATGTATAATTTGGCATGTTATTGTCACATGTTCACATGAACTAATTATAATGTGCATATGCATTATTTAATTCCATCAGGATACTTACTATTGATTATGTTTCAATCGTCTAAAAATGAGTAACTATTATAGATCTGTGTATAACTTAGCATGAACTGATTATAATGCATCGTGTACAATGTAAACATGCAATGTTATTGAGTGTCCAGTTGCGGACGTCATAAAAAGAGGGAGGTCACAAACTACATGTAAACATGAAAAAAAAACAGCTACATTTACATTAGATCATGCGTTACACATTCAAAGCATTCTATAATGTATACCAACATTACTATACGCTGGATCTGTTAGATGTGTGAAATCTGTTACATCATATAATAAATTGAAGCACACTTAAGTAACATGTTTCATATTATGTGACCTCTTCCTTTAAGCGTTTATTATAGGAGTTTCCCTTGACACATCATAACATTAAGACTAATGTGACACACAAAACATCATAACATAGACAAGTACAATGTTCTGCCAATAATAAACGTAAGCGGTGACACAATGAAGTGAATCACTGTAATGCCAAGCACATTTTTATTAGGAGCAATAAAACGTAAACACTCCTATAAAGTTATAAGTCCCCGCTCCATTGACTCCATTGATGTAGAGATGAGCTATTTTTTCTAAGTGCAGTCCCGGCTACCTTGCCGATCCTTCTCCCCTCCAACTTGCTAACTTTAGTTGGCGGGACAAATTGCCGTAGAAATCTCAATTTTAGAGTGCCGATCTGCACCGATAAGCTGATCGGGGCTACTAGAATACAGCCGATTTCAGAAAGTGGCGAAAGTGCCGATAAGTGGGTTATCGCCAGCCGCTAGCCGATAATTTTTTTTTGGGAAGACAAAATGCTGATTTTGGCCACTTATCGGCACTTACTGAATTGCAAATGCAATTTTGGCGGGAAAATGCTGACAAAAGCCTTACCGGCGCTTACTGCATGAGGCCCTGAGTCGTGAAGCTGGGTCAGGGTAGGAGAGTTCGAGTATGTTGTGGTACTTACCGTGGCCCGGGGTTGGAGAGAGAAAAATGGTCGATATCCATAAGCCATGGTCAGGGAGAGGAGAGAGCAGGAATCCAAAGACAAGCCGAAGTTCAGGATTAGAGAAGAGACTGGTCCGGGTACCAGCAAGGGTCAAGGCACAGGTTCAGACATAGCACTGGAATAGACAGACTTCAAGCAGTCAGCACAGCACATAAACCTTAGTTTATGCTCAGTAAATTGAAAGGGAAACAGGAAGGCATTTAAAGGGGAAAGCACCAATCAGGAGGAGTAGACAGAATTACATCATCAGATAGCAGGAGACAGCTAGGAGGAGCCAGGATTGGACTCAGGTGAGAGGTAGCCAATGATCCTCCTCTGTTTGGTTGTCACAATTCGTGCGCGGGTAGGTGGTGCACAGCGTGAAGTGGGCATGTCATTGATGGATGTGGATGCAGCACGACCGTGCCAGGGGTGCGCCTCCATGGATGTGCTCCTCTGCTCGCATAGAGGTGACGGCGTGAAGGAGGAGTGAGCCACAGATAAGAGGAGAGAGGGGGACAATGAATGGTGGGGCAGAGAAAGACTTAGGGGTAGGAGAATAAATAAAGGACGTGTGAGTCCGAAGAGGTGAGATAAAGAGAGGGATGGGGCTGTAAAAGAAAGTTAGTGAAGGTTGACAGGGCCTCCGAACATGGAGTGGGGCATGTAGAAACTCTAGTTCTGGGCCCCGGCAAAGCTGATGTCGGCCCTGCCCACTCCACACAGACTTCCATCGTCCACCGCTGCTGCCCTTCTACTGCCATCCCTGTGACAGCGACGGGGAGGGATGTGGCCCCCAGAATTATTTTGCCCAGTTATTGGCCCACGTGTGAAAAAGGTTTTCTGCGCTTGGTTTAGAAAATTAATATGTTATAAAACAAAAAGGGAAGTCCTCTTTAAAATACTTCCATGTAAAAAAAAAAGTTTTGTCAATAGAAAAAGTAGTGGTACTCTAGACTTGTAAATACAAATAAAAGCTGTTACTCTGTATCTACAACAACCCTCACATTTTCACTATAGTATACTAGAAAAGGAGAATCCAACCAATTTAGACCACAGCTACTGCACCGACACACTTTATTCGAGCAAATACCCGGTATGTACCTGGCAGATACCTGGAATGCGCCACTCCTCACCTCTGACAAGCCCCGTTGCATTTGCCTTCCCAGCCTGGGTTCATGCCTGGCTGATGGGCGGCTGATCTGTTAAATGATAATGATTAGGATTTAATAGGCTGCAATGCTTCGCGTGTCTACCAGATGGCATCAATTCATGAATTGTAATGCAGTATATATATATATATACTGTGCAGTATTGCAGCCAGCGGGAATAAAATGCTTCAATCCCTGCTTGGAAAATAACTCAATGCACTCGGGCAGAAAACAGTCACAAACCTCAATACACCCGGGTATACCCGAATTCGTGGGACTAGCCAAGCTCGAATAAAGTGTGTCACCAGTGTACAATATACAGTACTGGCACTATATTGACCTGACATTTTAAGTAAGTCATGCTGTAAGTTGTTTAATGGAGTAGCACTGCTTATTAAATAGGACCATAACTGATCAAATATAGCAAACATTCAATTAATTTCTCTATATTAAATAACCTACATGTACTGTAAAATATAGATACTCAAACAGCAATATTATATAGAGCATATATTTATAAATATACAAGGGGCAACAGTCACATGAAAATAAAGTTTGTATTCAACTTTTGCACTCTAGTTCACGAATTAGCATATATATATAATATATGTATATATTAATGCATGAACTAGAGTGCAAAAGTTGAATAAAGTTGAATACAAACTTTATTTACCTGTGCCTGTTGCCCCTGGTATATTTAAAAATATATGCTCTATATAATATTGCTGTTTGAGTATAATAATCCTATAAACATTAAATACAAAGTAAATTTGTATGCACATCCCACACCTTGTTAATGCAGCTCATAAATATTGTGAAACTGGGGGAGGCTGCAAACCAGACACAAGATATCAAATCAATAATTGAAGACTCCAAGGGACAGTGCTATTTTTCCTCAGAGAGGGTAAAGTTACATCACAGATACTGCGAATGTGGCCTCACTTGAATGCTGTGTTTTAGAAACCACAAGTTGAAAAAGTAGCCCTCAAGTTGGAAAATTGCTGTTCTTGATAATACTTCAGTGCAACCAAATGACTTGTACCGGCGCTAATAGACACCTTATTGTAATTAAGTGCAATAACTGAATGCAATACTTAAGAGTGGTGTGTATCCCAGAAGAACACACTTCTCCACCTTCCAAGGAATATGTACAGATTCCTTACATAAGTAGTCTTGATCCAAGGGGGGGGGGAGGGAAGGGAGCGGTATTCTCAGGAACACACCCAAAAAATAAAAAAATATACACAATAATGGTGCAGTATATTAAGGCAAAAGGGAATGGGTGAATATTGGCTCTAATGCAATTCCTACTTACAGCAGGTAAGATTTAAGCAGGCAGTGGTCTGACTCTGTCAGGATGATGTAGGTGTAGGGTTAACACAGAGAGGGGAACTTGATAGTAGATAACTTCATGCGGGATACTCTCAAGGTATAACAGCTCAGATTCACGCAGAATAACATAGGAAAGAGAGACGGACCATAGTATAGATCATAAAGTACAGATTTTATCCCATCAAGCAAGGTGCACAAACGTACTTACAATAAGTACTTGAAAGATATTCAAGTAGCAGTTTCGTGAGACAGTAGAGGGCTTTTTTGGCGATGGTGAGCTGGCTGGCTGGATGTCTTCCCCTAGCTTCTACCTCCCCGTCGCGGTATGGCATCTGATGTCACTTCCGGCAGCACGGGTGATGACATCCGGTGGAGAGCAGGGGAGATGAGGAAGCTGTTTGAGAACAGCGAAACGCGTTGAGCCAAGCCTTTAGTCCACCACAGTCCTGCTGTACGTGAAGACGTGTGAGGTGCCTGCTGTTTACACCAGCGATCGGCTGAGACTCATCTCCCCTGCTCTCCACCGGATGTCATCACCCGTGCTGCCGGAAGTGACGTCAGACGCCATACCGCGACGGGGAGGTAGAAGCTAAGGGAAGACATCCAGCCAGCCAGCTCACCATCGCCAAAAAAGCCCTCTACTGTCTCACGAAACTGCTACGTGAATATCTTTCAAATACTTATTGTAAGTACGTTTGTGCACCTTGCTTGATGGGATAAAATCTGTACTTTATGATCTATACTATGGTCCGTCTCTCTTTCCTATGTTATTCTGCGTGAATCTGAGCTGTTATACCTTGAGAGTATCCCGCATGAAGTTATCTACTATCAAGTTCCCCTCTCTGTGTTAACCCTACACCTACATCCTCCTAACAGAGTCAGACCACTGCCTGCTTAAATCTTACCTGCTGTAAGTAGGAATTGCAATAGAGCCAAGATTCACCCATTCCCTTTTGCCTTAATATACTGCACCATTATTGTGTATATTTTTTTTTTTTGGGTGTGTTCCTGAGAATACCGCTCCCTTCCCCCACCCCCCCCCGTGGATCAAGACTTGATAATACTTCAAACAATTAATTGTTAGTAGCATACTGTAAGAATTAAACCAGCAGTGTTTTTAGTAGTTGTAGCAGCAGCTGGCTGCCTGAGGTTATGAGTGTCAGTGAGTCTAAACACATACTATATGTTTTGATAATGCCAAAAATATTTATGATGCCATCTTTGATATATATTTGATTGGGACCAGGATTAGGACTGGCAACAGAAAATGAAAAAAAAAATGTTACAAGCTTATCACTGGTTATCTAAAGTAGCACTTAAAAAATAAACCCTTTAGTGGTTCAAGTGGCTAAAAAAAATGTGCGATACTACAGTATACCTAATTGAAAATAATTCCAAATGTATTTAAAATTCGTGAAAAGCTATTTCAACCATATTTAAAAAGAATGTTGGAAATATTTATAATTGGAAAGCAGAAAGAGAGAGATAATGCCTAAAATAAATGCATTTTTCATTCATTTGAAAGTGAGATTACTGAATCAGTGTGACAGTAACAAAGTAGTGGTGCTCTGAAGTTGTAAATAAAAAGGTAGTGCTACTCCATACCACCTAGCACCATCACCCTTCCATCACTGAAACCTTTACACTGACATTAAAGAATGCAGAAATTCCTGGTTCAGATCCCTGTCTTGTATAAGCACTAAGGAGATACATAGATACATTGGAGGCTTTGCATAACACATCACCATGTCAGGAAGAAGTCAAAAGCCGATGCTAGCACCTCGCCATTGCTTGGTACTTCATGAAACATTTTAAAGACATCACAAAGTCAGGTTCTTGACCATTTACTGTATTAATAACTTTAATATAGTAGGTGAAAGTAATGACGTAGTTTATTAGAACAGCTAAACAGTTTTTGGCCCCAGTGAAATTCTTAGAATGAGAATCTTGTGAACAGTATTCTTAGTCATGGGTGGGAACCACTTGATAAAAATATAGAGCTTAGTGCTTTCTGATTTTCAAGAATGTCAAGGGAATGAGAATGAGACACCGCCTGCGCATAAATCATACTACACACTGCATGTTAGGAATGCTACTTGAGGGATTAACTTGCTAAACCTTTTTGTCTTGAAATTACTCTTACTCCGCAAAGTTTTGGCAGCTGGGATCCAGGTGTTCAGTAAACAGACTGTAAACAGGTCTTCTTTTCTTTCACATCATAATAAGTGTGCCCGGTTTTAGTGCATTAATTACAGAGATTTAATTTGTTATAATATGTATGACATGTTGGATTTTTTTTTTTTACCCGGTGAGTTTTGAATCACAAGGACTGTACCGTGGTCTGGCTGTCGTACGTGATCGCAGCCAAGAGAACAGTAAGTCTGGCTACATCTGTATCAGCTCCCCACGAAACCAAAGATAGCTAGTGAAGACCTGAAATGCCAATTGATCTCTGTGGCTTAGATGGATCATCAATGTTAAATTGAATAGATGACGAAGCCCAAAAAACTATAATTATAAGCCATGGGGATACTACTGTAAGTTTGAGATGCATTTACTGTAAAACACATTTGAGTCAAATTGAAGGGTTGATGCATAATCACTGCATTTAATTTGTCCATGTGACTGAGTGTATACTCTGAAGAATGAAAGCACACATTTTACCTGACAAGTGAAGTTGTGTATATATATATATATATATACATAAATTGTCCTGAAACTAATATTTTCAGGACAATTTATTCTTTACAACTCCAAGTTAAAAAGGTTAGGATTTGTAGGGCGAGAAATGCACTAACATTTCCTCTGCTTTTACTTGCATATGGAGTGGGAGGGGAAATAGTCGTTGTTAGTACTGTAGTTCTTGTATAGGGGCAGAGGGAAATTATGAGGATACAAGTATTTAATGTTTTTGTTTCAAAATATATTATTTACAGGAAATAAGGTTTTTACTCTTTGAAATAGATTTCCCCCCCAGAAAACATTACCTATCTACTGAAGTTGTATTCAACCTAACAGCATTTAATTAGAAACCAACTGCATGGATTCTGTATGTCCTTTGGCAAGTAAGTAATATTTGCTATGTATTGTAAAATTTCTATTTATGCTTCGCAAGAAAAGTGTCTTTGTGTGTTTCACACGGACAGGAAACGTGATAGTCATTTAACTTTGTAAGAACAATGTATTGTACATGAGTATAGGAAACATGTATTTTGTTCTACAGTATACACTGTACTGAATTCCCAAGATAGACAAGATAGACATTTGCTCTTACCATCCCTAAATTAGAAATCTGGTTTTGAATTAGAAAGAGTTGGAATTTGTATGATGAGTAAGTAAAGGCTGCATAAAAAAGTTACATGGAACTAGATTCACTAAGCTTCATTAAATCAGGGCTATAATTTGACGTTACCTAAAACAGGAATATACAGGAATATACAGTATGTTATTTTCCTTGAGGCAATGCCTTTCTCACACCCAGATGGCCTCTCGCTCTCTCTTTTGGATAAACATTATTAAGGATGTAATGAGCTAATTTGCATATCATTTAGAATAACTACAAGCTTTTACAGTTCGGCCCTTCTCGCTTTACGAGTTGTGCAGGCCTGGTATATGGTGTTAACAGCATTAATGGCTTAACTGTGTGGGATCATTCGGGTTACTCCCCTCACCCTCATGTGATGCAGGATGACTATGCAGAAAGGGATAGCCCCTCCTTTGTATGTCTTATGACCATTGAAGTCACTATATGGAGGTAGAAGGGTATAAGTAGATCCTCTCTATGTTCTAGAAACAGGTTCCTCAGACTTCAGACTAAAGCCTCACCGTGTGTCCTGTAAATAGGGTTGTGTGTATAGTTATGTGTATTAGGATGTTCTGTCACCATTTATTGTTTTCAGTTAAAGAACGGGATCACATAGTTAGCCCCTATAGTAATGGCCCAAGATTGTTCTCAATCGGGAACAGGTGTGAGCATGTGCTTAATAGAAGTTCTCAGAGCAATAGCTCCGGAGCATAATCGGATCAGCATTATCAACGGATGTGAATAAAGCTTCTTTTTTTTTCTTCGATAAAAGTTCCCAACATTATTTGATCTGCATATCAGCGCTCAGCGTGCACGGATCCAGTGCCCTGAAAATGTATGATTATTGCCATGTATATGTTTATCAAACTTGATGAAAACTCATTTAGAGTCAGGAAAGGAGTGTTACACATAGTAGATGAGATGAGGTTAAAAAAATGCAAACAACAAGGTAAAAAAAATTGGTGCTCCCACAGAACCTCCATGGAAAGTATAAAGTGAATTAAGTGACAAATATATATGTGGTTACTATATGTATAACAAAGTGAACCAGTGAATAATAATAGTGACTTGTGAAAAAATAAAGATACAAATGGTACCGACTACCTGATTCCCACATATACTGTAAGAACTACACTGCCCATGATGAAACTTGGTTTGCCGAGTGAAACGCGTAGGGTTCACTAGTTTGTGCTGCTACCCTTTTCCAAAGGAGATACAAGGTCTTTTGGAGGACTTGGCAAACCGCTAGTTTTTGATGCGTGGCACATGACGTCAGACGCTGCAACATTGCTGTGACGGAGAACCCGGAAGTGCAAAGAGAAGTAAGGATGCCGGGAGCCCTGTTGTTGCTTGCAGCAGCATTCGTTCTACAGGCGCCTCTCAATGGGACTTCCCCAGGTTATATTTTCACAGCGGCGACAGTTTACCTCCACACCCTCATGTACCCTCTGATGCTGCAGAATCAAAACTTAATATGTACTGTAAGTGTGAATTGGGGCTTGTTGCCCACAATATATTATTGCATCTTTAAGCAAGGATTGTGCTTGTTTTCTTTTTTACAAATATATATGTGATGACTTTATGTATAACAAAGTGAACCAGTGAATAATAATAGTGACTTGTGAAAAAATAAAGATACAAATGTAAAGTTGTAACCCCCTGCTCTGACCCTCTGATACCAACTAACTGATTCCCACATATAAGAACTACACTACCACAGTTTGGGATTTGCCTGTATTGTATGTCTTTATTTGTATAGCGCCATAAATGTACATAGCGGTTCACAGTAGTAATACACACGGTAATCATATCAATAACAAATAATATAAATAACAGGTCATGGGAATAAGTACTTCTGACACAGAGACGTAACATTTAGGAAGAGGAGTCCTTGCTCGAGGGGCTTACAATCTAATTGGTATGTAGTAGGAACGTACAGAGACAGTAGGAAGGCCTTTTGGTAAGTGCTTCTGCAGGGGGCCAAGCTTTATGTATCATGTGTCAAATAATATCTACGGTGCTAATCATATGCTTCTTTAAGCAAGTGTGTCTTAAGGTGGGTCTTAAAAACTGTGAGTATGCATCACATAAGAGCCACGTTATTCCTGTACTCCATAATTTCAAGACACCTACACTTACATATTTTTTCTGTTCTTTTCTTGGTTGATTTCCTCCAATGCTCCCCCTGGATTTCGAAGTACTTGAGGTTGAAAAAAGACACACTGTACGTCCATCAAGTTCAACCTATGCTTCATTTAGACGACACATATCCTATATTTATAGTATATTGATCCAGAGGAAGGAAAACAAAAAACCCCAGTGAAATATCATCTAATGATATCGCATAAGGGCAAAATAAAATTCCTTTCTGACTCGAAACAATTGGCAATCAGATGACTCTTTGGATCAACATCTTTCCCATGTTTATGTATTTGGTATAGCCCTTTATACCTTTCCTTTCTAAAAAAGATGTCCAACCGTTGTTTTTGAAGATATCTATAGTATATGCCATTACAGTCTCCATGGGTAATGAATTTCACATTTTAACTGCCCTTACTGTAATGAACACTTTCCTTTGTTGCTGGTGAAATTTCCTTCTCTCCAACCTTAGGGGATGACCCTGTGTCCTTTGTACTGCCCTTGGGAAGTATAGTTATTTTGAAAGCTCCATGTACTGTCCCCCAATATGTTTGTACATAGTTATCATATCCCCTCTCAGACACCCTTTTCTAATGTAAACACATCTAATTTAGCTAGCCTCTATATCATAAATCATATTATCCATCCCTTTTATTAATTTGGTGTCTCTTTTGCGCACTTTTTGTAGTTCATAATGTATTTTTTTATGGAATGGTGTAAAACTGTACTCCATATTCAAAGTGTGGCAATACTAATGTTTTCTAGAGGGGCATAATTATGTTTAATTCCCTTCCATCTTATTCCCCATTTAATGCAAGATAAGATCTTGTTTGCATTTGCAGCTACTGCATGACTTTGGGCACAATTGCTAAGCCTGCTGTCTACAAGCACTCCTAAATCTTTCTCAATCAAGGATTCTCCTAATGGATCACCATTTCATTTGTAATTTGCTTGTATAGTCTTGTTTCCCAAATACATAACATTGCATTTATCTGAAATAAACCTCATCTGACATTTACCTGCCCAAGTTTCCAGTCTATCCAAGTCTCTATGGAGAGAAATTACATCTTGCTCTGATTCTACTACCGTACACAAATTAGTGTCATCAGCAAAGATGGAGACTTTGCTCTCTGTGCCAACCTCAAGGTCACTAATAAACAAGTTAAAAAGCAGGGTTCCCAGAACCGATCCCTGAGGTACTCCACTCACAAATTTAGCGCAACCTGAAAAAGTTCCATTTATGACAACTCTCTGTTGTCTATCCTTCAACCAGTTTTCAATCCTGTTGCAAATATATTTACAGAGTCCAATTTGCTTTATTTTGTACAGTAACCTCATGTGGAACCGTATCAAAAAGCCTTTCCAAAATCTAAGTAGACCACATCAACTGCATTACCCTGGTCTAAATTCCTTCTCAAAGAAACTAATAAAGTTAGTTTGAATATTTGTTATTACTTCTACATTGTTTGATATCACTAAATCCAGTATTGCTCCTCTCCTGCTTGGTACCCCAATTATTTAGGTCATGTATTGTCTTTAAGCACCACCCAAAAACCTGTTTCCTTTCATTGTAATGCTAATTTTATTGCCCCAGTCTCTGGATAATTAAAATAATCCATTATGCAAACATGACCTAATGTAGTTTTGATGCCTTCTTCATTCGCAAAAGCATTTTGGCTTCCTCAATCTCACAGATATTTGGTTGTTTATGCATATACACTGCTAATTTCTATCCACAAGGTCTCTGTATTTTGAACTTTCCCTTCATAAACATCTTCCTTTATAATACTCAAGGTTTCAGATCCGGTTTAACATATAAACATACTCCACCTCTTCTATTTGTTCTATCCTTATTCTATTTACACTACCGACCAACTTTATTCTTACTTGGCTAGCTACGCGAATTTCGGAATATCCCGGTGATGTGCGGTTTTGTATATATATATATATATATATATATATATATATATATATATATATATATATATATATATATACTGTATATATAGTTGCATGATGAAGCCACTCTTCAAATTCATGGGTGAAGGGTGGGTATCGGGCCAGTGTGGCTTAACCCCTTAATTACCTTTGCGGTTATTATCCGATAAGGTGTTTAAGGGGTTAATTGATATCTGAATGTAATTGCAATGTATTGGCTTTGTTTTGGCAATGTATTTTGTGGACAAGACAAGGATGTTGCTGGCGACGGACACTTCGTAATGATGAGGTCAGTAGTACTTTATTTATTTGAATATGTTAGTTAATGTTTTTAATAATGGGCATATCTGGATAATAGTTATTTTGCACATTATTGTACTGTAGGTGTTGGGGGGGGGGTATATGTATTGAATGTATAGGCCAGGTTTATTTTTTTTACATTCAGGGTTTGTTCCGTGGTTCTGCGTGGGACCTCTGGAGACCACCTGTGGTTTCCTCGGGTATCCCACGGGTACCAGGCTGGTGGTTCCACGGGTGACACATGCGGGGATGAAGCTGTGTGGTCCCACTTCTGTGGGGGCACCGCCGACCCGTAGGTGCGGGGATGATGATGTGTGGTCCCACTTCTGTGGGGGCACCGCGGACCCGTAGTGAGCACCCGTGAGTTCCCCAGACCCCCGTAGGAACCACCCGAGGCCCCGCAGACACCTGTGGGTCTGACCCGGGGCTCCCAGACATCCTTGGGGACCCAATTTTGGCCCACGGTGACCCAAGGAGACCACCTGGGAGCCATGGTGCTGGCGGGACCCACCAGCAGGCCTCCAGAACCTGTTTAAAAAGGGCTGCTGGTACCCTGTAGGTCTGTCCAGGTGCCCCGCCAGCCCACCCGGGACTCGCATGGGGCTGCGTTATGAACACTGTATGTAAAAAAATAAATCATGTATTTATGGGGGGGCACAGGGGGTGGGTAATGTATTTAATAAATAGAATGATGTGTATTATGGGTCACTGTGTTGTTTTTATTGTGGGTACTGGGGGTGGGGGGGGTGTTTCCCCAATGGTATGTGGGTAGGCCTCCCTTGTGGGTACTGGGTGAGGGTGGTTAGGCCTCACGGGAGGGGGGGGTTAGTGTGGGAGGGTATATAGGCATCCCGAGTGGTGGGTGAGGGTGGGTTAACCCCTTAATGACTGTAGCGGTTAATAACCGCTATGGTGATTAAGGGGTTAGAGGACATTACTTTGGATGTTTTCATTTTTGTGTCTGTTTTGCAGAAGCGGAGGGGCGATGGCCAGGATGGGGGGGGGGGTAACGGTATGTGGGTAGGGGGTGAGGGTGGTGAGACCTCACAGTATGCACATCGGGTCCCCCCGCCCTCCCCACATTTACATACACTGCACGCACAGCAACACAGGCAGGGAGATTTAACAGAAACATTAGGGGGGAGGGGGCTTTAAACAGATTACACTGAAGGCAGAGAGATTTAACAGAAACATTAGGGGGAGGGGGCTTTACACAGATTACACTCAAGGCAGGGAGATACAGGGGATGTATTGTACTTTATGTTGTTTATTGCAATGCTTCAATGTGTGTACAGTATAATGTTTTTTACAATTAGATAGATGTAATCCTTGGTATTGTAAGGGTTAGCGTTGGTTTAAATGTTGTATTCTGGTTGGTACTTATATATTGATTTTTGTTTACTTGATTGGTTAAAATAGTTGACTTGTTTGGAGTTATCGGTATTTTGCTTGCAATGATATTGTTCACATTCATTTGCAGAATGTATATGGTGCATAGATTTTATGCATCATAAATACAATGTAATTGCAATATATTGATTGGAATGTGAGTTTTTTCTTTGTCATTTGATGATTTAGATTGTAAGATCAGTTAGGATTATTAAAGGAAATTCATTGTAATGTAGTGTGTCTGTATGGAGTAGTGTTATTTGTAGGACAGTATGGTTCATCATGTGTGTGTATATACTGTATATATATATAGATAGATAGATAGATAGATAGATAGATAGATAGATAGATAGATAGATATATGTATAGGGATTGTTGATTGATATATATATATATATATATATATATGTTTATCTTCATGTATTTATTTATTTATTTAGATTTATTTATTAATTGTGGGGCTGCTGAGCGTGAATTTTTTTTATTGTGCGTTAAGGGGGTATTTGGCCCTTGGTGTGAGTTTAGGACTTGTAGGGGGGTAGCGGGTGCACTTAACCCCTTCACGACCGTAGCAGTTCTACACTATGAATAAAAATGTATTTTAAATGTATTTATTTATATTCATGTATTTATTTATTTATTTATTTAGATTTATTTATTTATTGTGCTGCTGCTGTGTGTGATTTTTTTTATTGTGGGTAGTGGGTAGTGGGTGTGGGTGTGGGTGTGGTTATTTACACGGGATCCCCCTCCCCACATTTACAGTACATACAGTACACTGCACTCAGAAACACAGGCAGGTAGATTTAACCGACACAATAGGGGGAGGGGGGCTTACACAGATAAGTCAAAGCAGGGAAGCTTAGCAGACACAATAGGGGGAGGGGTTTTTACATAGATTACAGTCAAGGCAGGGAAGTTTAACACACACAATAGGGGGAGGGTTTTTTACATAGATTAGTCAAGGCAGGGCACGGTGGGTTAACCCCTTCATTGCCTTAGCGGCTATCATCTATGGTAATGAAGCAGCATTTCTGTATTTTAATAATATTGTGCAGGAGCAGGGGGTCCCCTGAGCATTAATTTCTGGCTCAGGGAACCCCCTGCTCACTGTACAATATTATTAAAATACAGAAATGCTACTTCGTTACCATAGCACATAGCCGCTAAGGTAAGGAACGAGTGTTTATTTATATATGTGTTTTATTTATACTGTACAAGTGCAGAGGGTCTCCGGAGCAGAAACGTTTTTGTTTTAGGTCCGGGGACCCCCTGCTCCCCGAGATACAGGCCCCTTTAGGGGGTGCCGTATCCCTCTGCTTTGTTTACATGCCGCGGTCACGTGATCGGGACCTTTAAATGCAGAGGGATACCGGCACCTCATAAAGGGGCCTGTATCTCGGGGAGCAGGGGGTCCCCGGACCTGAAACCAAGGCGGTTCAGCTCTGGAGACCCCCTGCACATCTACACTATGAATAAAAATGTATTTTAAATAATTTTTAATTTGCTGATGTTTGCGCAGAGAGAGCAGCGGATCTCTCTCTGCTGCAAACACATCTCGCCCCCGCCGGCCTACAGTATCATTGATGTGCATATACAGTACTGTATGTTAGGGGTTATAGAGGTTGTTGTTATACAGTATATATATATATATATATATATATATATATATATATATATATATATATATATACATACATATATATACTGCATTACAATTCATAAATTTATGCCATCTGGCGGACACGCGAAACATTGCAGCCTAGTAAATCCTGAACCATTATCAATTAACACATCAACCGCGCGTCAGCCGGGCATGCGCCTGCTGGGAAGGCAAAAGGAGCCCGGCATGCTCCAGGTGAACAGCGTGGCATTCCAGGAACATGCTTGGTAAAAGCCGGTGATTAGTAAGAATAAAAGCTGCCACAGCAGTAGTTCATTATCTGTTTCTTGTCCCTACCTTCAATCTTTTTAACATCCTACCCACTAGCACAAAAGATCCCTCTTTATTAAGTGCAATCCATCCCTAATAGAAAGATTGCACCTCTCACAAAAGGAATCCCAGTTCTTTAAAAACCCCAAACTGTCTCCCTAGTGGAGCACATGGCACTGGTAGTATTTTTGAAAATACTACCTTGGAGATTCTCATGGGACTCCAGGAGCAGGTAGGACCTCGACGGCTGGAACAACAGGTAAGGAAAGGATTATTGGAGTCACGGGCTGAGGTTGGTGGCAGGCGGCAAGCAGGATCATCAGGGTTCAGGCAGGGGTCAAGGGCAGGCGACAAGCAAGGATCATCAGGGTCCAGGCAGGGGTCGGCAGGAGGAAGGCAGGAACAAGGCAGGGGAGTAGGAACTGAGTCTAGGGAGCAGGTACTAAGACCAGGGACTCACAAGCAGGAAGCAAACGGGGACAAACCAGAACACTAGCAAGGGCCTTTAATATGTATCAGGACTCCACAAGGAACAGAAGCAGAAGATGAAGCATGGGCATGGGCATAAGGAGTCAGGACACAAAACAAAGGCAAGGCAGGAAAAAGAAACAGGAAACTATAAGGACAGAGGACAGTAGCAACAAGAGAAGACAAACCCCAGAGCAGACAGAAAAAAGCAGCACACCCAGTGGACAGACAAGGAACAGAAGGGAAGAGGGAGAACTAGAAAACTATTTCAGGGCTATTCCTGATAGAGATCCTTGACTTAAGCTTGCGGCCTAGATCCCCAAATCATTTTTTAGGATCTTCTTTCTTCTCTAACTTTTGTCAACTGTTTGGTTCATGCGATCCTTGGATACCTTCTTTATAATGGAGTCCCCTACCACTACAATCTTTCTTGGTGTCTGAGCATCCTGAGTCCCTTCTGTGCTGAGGAACTATTCCCTGGCTGCTAGAGGAATCAGTCTCACCCAACCTTACCATTCCTGTCCTGACAGATCAGCAATTGGAGACTCCAAAGACACCACTGGCTAACACTTCCCACAGCAATATGCTCCCTCGAACAGCTGCTCCAAGTTCACATACAGTACATGTGGCAAGATGTGCATTGAGTGGCATTCTCAATCCTGCTCATTGTTGCAACTTTGAACTATAAGGGCTAACAATTTACTGTACTTCAATATACAATATCATGTTTCACACCTTCGTTGTTCCAACTCTTTATGGTTTTTACTCCACACAATACAAACAGCACTTGCAATCAAACAGTAATTCAATCACACAGATCAGGAAACACAAACATTGTATGGTTGATAAAATCTGTATGTATTTATGTGGACCAGATTGACATTTTTATAACCATTCACACAAAAATGAGTATTCTGAAAGTGGTACACTAAAGACAGTATACTTTTAGTGCAATTTATTTGTAAATGTGCAACTACTGTTAGCTCATAAAATATTAACGATAATTGTATTGGTGCTGTCATGTCATATAACGTATGTCATATAAAAATACATGTATGCCAAACTGCAGGAGGAATAAAAATGCAGCAAAAGTTAAATACAACATGCTTACCAAAAAAATAGATTGTTTTTTCAAACCAAATACTTTAAAAGGCTACTTTGGGGGAACGTAGAGGGGATTTTTAATTAAAATCCTTTTTTTCTTTAAAATAATGGCAAATTGATAATAATCCCTTGTCCTAGCTAAAGCAAATATCCTTGGTGTTAGAACAAGAGGCTCTATAAAAAAAAACAAATAAGCAGTGCCATGATATCAAGCAGAGATAAAGGAAGAAATGTCTGGGAACAGGTGGTGGAGTACCATCGAAATTCGATTTACCACAGATGGAGCAATGTATAATAAAGATATTTAAACTGGAATCAATCAATTTCATTGGGATCTCTTGAAACTGCAGCTGGGAATCCTGTTTTGTCTGCCAGAAAATTTAAACAAAAAATACAGTACATTAAAGCTATTTTTGTTAAAGTTTATTTCACACAATATGTAACAATTAACACCATCATAAATAATAATGATAAGGTGACATGAGGATGTGAAAATTGCTGAAACTGGATGTGTGCAGATGTAGTTACTGTAGCTTCATTTTCCCTTGTGGTACACCATAGGGGGATTGTCATGATATCTTGCACCATCACTATCATTGCATCCTAGTAGAATTCTATGATATTATTAGTAATTTTACCACAATGGGTTATATGGATCAACTCCCAGAAAAACTTGTTTTGACAAGCTGCTCCAGAATGGTGTCAAATTGACCAAACTTTACTGTTCCGGTTTCTTACATAAAGGTGCAGGGTTTTACGTAACAATGTTAATGTCACCTCAGACCTGGCGGATATTTTGGCCGCAGATTGATGGAGAAAAAGTGATATGCAGAGGTGCAGAATTTTTATAAATCTCATTACAAATCTGTGCATCATGTAACTTCTTCTATTGACACTACCTAAAAAAAAAAAAGGCAACATACATGGTGCAAATAGAGCAAAGTCCTTGATACATTGACGTAAAGAGGCACAGCACACAAATTATGCAATTTGCAACAATTCTGCTATAAAATTGCCCTACTACATACAGCATGTCCCAATATGTTGTGTTATCACTAGGAATAATAATACTGTCTTCATCGCTATTTCAAAGCTACATTTTATTTTTCTTTGCCAATGTGCAGACAGCAATCCAATGTAAATTGTTATAGCATCAGTCTGATGACAATTATGGTTGCAGAGCAAGTGATGCCCAAACACGAAGCACATACAGTACAAGAGATACAAGAATTAGCTGATAGCAGCAGTTGTAAATGTCCAATTTATGTTGAAGTTTCAAATGTAGCCAGACTTACAGTTCCTGTGACCACGCAATTAATTGCATGCCGTGGCTGCAATGCAGATGTCCAGTGGTGTCTTGTGGCTTCTGTAGTTCATGTAGTTAATAATAGGTTATGCCAGTGTGTAGGCAAGCTATTCTGTATTCTGAGGCTATTGCTACAGTACAGTGACTGAATGTATTAGATAAGTGCAAGTTGTTTTTTACCCCCCCATAACCATCTCTTCTCATACACTCTTTCATGCTAGAAAACTAAAGACACCAGACACAGTCATTGCAATTTATGACACATTTATTAAAATAAAGCACAACAAAATAATTTTCAATGCAAAACGATGAGTGGTATTGTTGTAAAGAGGGATTGTATTTGCTGGCTCGGTGAAGGTGTTACAACAATATTTATTAAAGTATACATAGAATCGAATGCTTAAAACAGCAACAACAACAAGAACAACAACAACAAAACAATCTTCCACCAACTGGCTTTGGCTGTCTCTTGTGAAGTTCCACATGTAAGGGAATTAGCAGATAGATGTGTTAATTAAATACTGGGCTGTACTGTAGATAAACTAGTACAGGGCTCTGAAAATGTAACATTCCCTACTGAACACCCCCCCCCCCTCCACCCCCTGAACTTTACAGTTGCTTACAGCTCCCTAAGCAGCCGTGTTTCTTCTCCTGTCTAAAAACTCACATTAGATACTGCAATAAATAAGTTGATTGTTTACCCTACATTAACATGTCACTTACAGTACAGATAGGATTACTCTGAACACTGAACAATAAAAAAAACTCTACAGGCCACATGTTCAGGCAAGTTTGACCTCCTACACCAGCTCAGGTTTTGTGTCTAAGTGTAAATGAAAATATATATATTATATTATTACAAGGTGTGGGTCATCAAGTGAGCACCTGCATCTGGCATGTTTCTGTAGTTACATCGCTGCACATGCATGCTCTATGCACATGTGTTCCATTGAATTGTTTTGCATGCACATACACTACCGACACACTTTATCACACTGCGGCCAGATCCGCAAGCCGGGAGATTTCCCGGCTTGCTAGTGGCCACCCCTCGGCGTGCCGCGCGTCATAGACGCGCGGTCACGCGTCTTCGGGAGTGTGCGCCCCCTGCACGCGCGTCCAGGGGCTCCCCGAGGGAGCCCTGGTGTCCCGCGATCGCGGGACAGCGGCAGGGGGTTCCGGGGGACCCGGCGGACCCGGCAGCGGTAGGGAGAGCGCCCCGATCGGAGGGCGCTCTTCCGCTGCTTCGGCGCGCGCCCGTCACTCTCGGGCGCGCGCCAGGCTACTGCTGCGGCCAAGAACGGGCAAATGCTCGAATAAACTTGGCCGCAGCAGTAGGATCTACAATGGTAAGAAATACGGAAGAGGCAGGTGTTATCTTAATTATACAGTACTGCTGTCTTGTGCTACTGGATGTGTTTAAAACATGAAGAAGGTGCTGAGCTGGAGAACATGGATAAAAACAAGGAAATATGTACAGCAATGCATGAAACCAACATTATTTACTAAACAATTCACCCAAACCACTGTAGTTATGTACAATAGAGTTGAACTGTGCCTGCAGGAGGAAGTCACAACCTCTATATTAATGCACAGTTGGTTAACTGAGGAAAACGTTCATAGGTGGCTTGATAAAATTAAAGTAAATAAGGCACATGGCACCAATGGCATACTGTAAATCCAAGAGTTCTTAAGGAGTTAAAATCAGTAATAGCCAAACCATTACATTTAATATTCAAGGAATCAAATTCCACAGGCTCAGAACCACAAGATTAGCGTAAAGCAGATGTGGTGCCTATATTTAAAAAGGGAGCTAGATCACAACCGGAGAATTACAGACCTGTAAGCCTGACATCAATAGTGGTAAGATACTTGAAGGTTTAGTACGGGATAATATTCAGTAATACCTAAAGAAAAACAAAATTATTAGTAATAGTCAGCATGGATTAATGAAGGATAGGTCATGCCAAACTAACCTTCTTAGTTTCTTTGCGGAAGTAGGAATTTAGACCAGGGTAATGCGGTTGATGCTGTCTACTTAGATTTTGCAAAGGCTTTTGATACGGTTCCACACAAGACGTTAGTACACAAAATAAAGCAAATTGGACTCGGTTACAATATTTGCACCTGGATTGAAAACTGGTTAAAGGATAGACAACAGAGAGTTGTCATAAATGGAACTTTTTCACGTTGAGCTAAAGTTGTGAATTTAGTACCTCAGGGATCGGTACTGGAACCCCTGCTTTTTTACTTGTTTATTAATTACCTTGAGGTTGGCATAGAGAACAAAGTCTCCATCTTTAATGATGGCACTACATTTTGTAAGGTAGTAGAATCAGAGCAGGATGTAATGTCTCTTCCGAAGGACTTGGGGAGGCTGGAAACGTGGGCAGGTAAATGGCAGATGAGGTTTAATACAGATAAATGTAAGGTTATGCCTTTGGGAAAGAAAAATAAACAGGCAACTTACAAATGAAATGGGAATAAATGAGGGGAATCCTTGATGGAGAAGGATTTAGGAGTACTTGTAGACAGCAGACTTAGCAATAGTGCCCAAAGTCAAGCAGTTCAGTAGCTGCAAAGTGCAAACAAGATATTATCTTGCATTAAACGAGCAATGGAAGGAAGGGAAGTAAACATAATTATGCCCCTTTATAAAGCATTAGTAAGCCCAAACCTTGAATATGGAGTACAATTTTGTGCATCACTCCTTAGAAAGACATTATGGAACTAGAGAAAGTGCAGAGAAGAGCCACCAAATTAATAAAGGGGGGTGGATAATCTAATTTATAAGGAGAGGCTAGCTAAATTACCTTTGTTTACATTAGAAGAGGCATCTAAGAAGCGATATAATAACTATATACAAATATATTTGGGGACAGTACAAGGAGCTTTCAAAATAATTTTTCATCCCAAGGGCAGTACAAAGGACTTGGGGTCATCCCTCAAGGTTGGAGGAAAGGAGATTTCACCACCAACAATGGAAAGGGTTCTTTACAGTAAGGGCAGTTAAAATGTGGAATTCAGCAAAAAAAGAGAAGTAAATCTCCATATGGGTGCTTCTAAAACCAAAAACGATGGCAGCAATATAGCTGATAATCAGGATATATAAATGACCATAACCCCCAAATATTGTGTGTATGAGGAAAATATTGCTCTCGATAAAGCCTAATAAAATAGACCTAATATTATAAATGGGGAACTACTTGAACCCAGGAATACGGAAGTGAGCCCACATATAGGTAAACCAACCCCATAAACCAGGTCAGAAGCCCCTAGGTCTATAGGCTAGAGCACTACAAAATCGTCACAAACACAATAAAAAGAATAAAGGGGCAAGGAAAATGAGTAAACTCACATATAAACTCCTTGAGGGTCTCCAACAATCCCAATGCTGGCGTGCGTCGATCCAAATAGTAACAACAGGAAAAAAAAGAGAAAATGATAGCGCACTGCAAAATGAAGGGCTGGAGGCCAAAAGTAGAAAAGTAAAAATGCTTTAATTAAGAAGCATAATAGCCTAAGCTAAAGGGGAACAAAAAAGAAAAAGGATATCCCTAACGCGTTTCACGCCTTAGTGGCGCTTTATCAAAGGGTATCCTCCGTTTAAAATTGCTTACCTTAAGTAATAGCCCCAATGCGGAAGTTCCTTCACGCCAAAAACCATCCGTGACGTCAGATGGTATGAGATCGGATAGTGAGCTACGGAAGCCCAGGAGGGCAAAAGTACCTCCGCATTGGAACGCAAAGCAAGGGAAACATTACGACATAAAAAATACAAGAAAATTAATAAATCATAACCTAAATATAATAATAACATAAATATAATGGTTAAACAAGAAAAAAGAAAAAGAGATAACATAGAAATGCATAAAAAAATAAAATGTAATATAAAGAAAAAACGAAACAAACAGTAACTTTGGTGATCAAATCCTAAAGACATATAAACAAATAACGAATAACAACAATATTGATATAAAGCAGAAAATGTAATAATGAAAACGCCTTTATTAATTTCCTAGTTTATAGACATAGTAATTAAGTTAAAACAATTGTTGAAAAGATTGGAATTTATTATTTCTAGATCCCAATTTATGAGAATATGTTGAATCTGGTCCATGATTTGTCTTCCGACGAGTCAAAACTTCTGCCAAATATATTTTTCCAAGTTACAGTATGCATGTTCTCTTCCTACTAAATCCCAGGGGGCATTACATATGTGGACACTGTGAGGCGTGTCCCTTTACGAAAACTTCCACTTCCATTTTTTTTTTCCTTGAGATTTTCTAAGAGATTTCACCAAATTAATTTATAAAATGTAATACTAATTTTGTACAGTAATGTACTTATCATGTGGATGTGGGATGCGATATGTGGGAAGAACGACCACATCTCTCAAAATACCCATTATGGAGCATTTCAGATTGTGAAAAACTGGGGATAACCAGCATCCAGTGTCAAGACATTTTTTGAAGTGTAACTTTGGAAATGTAAATACTTTCTGATTTCTGGGTGTTGAGCACATCTCAGTTAAAGAACGAGGTGGAGACATAATTAATGTTCTGGATCTGAAGCATTTTGGATCTTTGTATTAAAGAACCGGTCTCCTACAGGTTTAAATACTGATATTATATAGAGCAGTGATTCCCAACCTTTTTTGTTTGGAGGAACCCTTTAAGTATTTCGTAAAATTTCGGGGAACCTCTATCTGCATGACACATGTTCGACAGGGGTAAATCACAAAATAGACGTGTAAAGCAGTAGGGGTAATAAATAATAATGAACTTATACTTTTGAATAAAACATGTGCACATATTTTGTAATGATTTTGGTTTAAACATTTCACCCCCCCTTTATCTTACATCACCCCCCCTGCAACTCACATCACACCCCCCTCACATCACCCGCCACGGATCGATCGATCTCTCTCCTCCTCCCCTATCACTCTACCCCCCTCTCTCTCTCCTTCTCCTCCTTCCTCTCTCCTTCCTCTCCCCCTCTCCCCTCTCTCTCCCTCCTTCTCTCTCTCTCCCTCCTTCTCTCTCTCTCCCTCCTTCTCTCTATCTCCCTCCTCTCTCTCTCCCTCCTTCTCTCTCTCTCCCTTCTCTCCACACACACACACACACACACACACACACACACACACACACACACACACACACACACACACACACACACACACACTGTCAAACACACAAAGATTGCAGCATTAGAGCCTCTCCTCCCCCGTAGCCCCGTAGCTCACATGCAAAGTTTGAAGAAACAGCCTCTCCTCAACCCCCCCCCCCTTCCTGTAGCTCACAAGCAAAGATCTCCTTCTCCCATCTCATATGCTACCTCAGGCAACTTGAAGTGGCGAGGTCTGCACGGGAGAAGAGGGGTGGAGAGCAGAGGGAAGGGAGCCAAGGGCAGTAGTGAGTGCGGGCGGCCAGGTGGAACCCCTGGGACTACTCCACGGAGCCCCAGGGTTCTGCGGACTCTCGGTTGAGAAACACTGATATAGAGGAACAGCTGACTGCGGGTCAGCAGAAGATCTGTAACAGAGTGCTCACCACAAACAGGGCCGTGAGGCCGAGGTGGCGATTTGATATACACCAACCCACAGCCGCATGGGCATCTGGAGTGTAGATTGGTCGAGGTAGCCGGGTTGAGGTAGAAGAGGTCTGGGTGGTCAGTAATACTTGCCGAGGTCAGTGTTGGAGAGTAGCGGATCATAGGAGGTACTTAGTCATTGTCTGGATTGGAGAGAGGCTGATCGTCGTGGTACTTTGCCGAGGTCAGTATTGGAGAGGAGCGGATCATTGAGGAGCTAGCCGGAGTCGGATGGAGAGGTGCGGATGGTCATAGGTAGCCGAGGTCAGGTGAACAGAAGAGCAAAATCTGGAGGAAAAGCTAAGGTCAGGAGCAAGGATCTCTAAGCATGACAAGACTGTGGAGGCAAGACAGCAGTGAACACTTCGGTAGTAGGAAGGTTTATGCTCAGCCGATGAACCAGAGGAACGGCTGAGCATATAAGGCATACTGGGATCAATGAGGACAAGGCGAGAGGGGGCACATCAGGAGCGCCTGCACAGATTGGTTACGAGGTACAGGAGACAGGTGTGGGAGGGCTTACAGGCGGAGGCCCGTGATGCGGTACCTGCACGCGCAGAGCGCATGTCCCGCACGTACGTGATGTGTTGATGATGCCCTCGCACGGGCGCAACACGAAGGCGGGGCCAGAGGAGTCCGTATTAATACTCGCGCGTGACACGTGCGTGCCTGTAGACTGGCGGCTGGTAGAAGGCCCAGGTGACGTGCTGCAGGAGGGGGGGGAAGCGGAGCACCTGATAGCGGGCCGAGGTAAGAGAGAAGCATGCTGAGGGTAGTGGGACTCACTAAACAAAGTACATTTAATGGTGCACAACAGGGCTATTAAATGATGAAATAATAAGAAAACTACACATGCTGAGTGACAATGTGTGAATATATAAAATAATAAAATCACAAGAGGTGTGGCTGACTCAGTTGATGTCTGCTGGAAGAGACTTAGAAATCACTTTTCCTGAAGAGCTAGGTGAAAACAAATCGACCAAAATGTGGTGGGGTAGATATGTAAGTAACACCCGTTCCCTCAATGCTGGTTATAAATAGTAAACCAGTATGCTGTACTTTTATCCGCTGTATTAGTGCGCATCCAGTTCGCCACTTCTATAATTTTATAGTGGCTAAACAGTTTGTGAGTGGCTGTGTAAATAAACCGCAATTACTCCAGGAAAGCTTATAAACCATGAAACCCCAAAGAAGCACTATAAATGGTCACAGTGCATTGCCATATCATCATAATAGAGCATATGTAAACAGTAGAATTGATAACCGATCAAGCTGTGTGAATCACAGCGCAACCCTAACTTCAATAAACCTCTGGTTTCTCTCCGCTTTTTCTTTTTCTTCTTAATGGAGATGCAATTTTGGAAATCTATCTCAGTGGAGATAATCTGTTTGAATGGAGCCACAGATTCTTTGGCAGTTCTTTTTGCCTTTGACCAGGCCTTGTCCGTGGACTCCTTTTCCTCTAAAAAAAGAGAATCAGAAAGGTATCTGTGTCTCCTTTCTTGGGATATGAATGGTTCCAAGGGTTCTTGTGGTCTATATCGATGCCCATAATTTATGGGGGCCCTGGGTACATAGTCTCTCCATTTCTCATATTTCTGTTTTTGATGAAATTTTTTCTAGTTCCCTCTATAATTAAAACCAGAGACAGAACATAAAACACAGACAGAGCTCAGTGCACATCCAGTGAAACTCATACACGGTACAGTGCCTAAATATAGTGTATAGATATCTATTAAATAAAATGGTCTTTTAGTTTAACATTTTGGCCAAATTGTTGTAAGCCCCTGAGCCACTACACGGCAGACCACATCTCAAGGGTCCCTAACACTAATATAAATTCTTAATAACCTGTGCATTACCAGGAAGAATGATTTATAATACATCTGTTAAAATTAGTTGCATAGTTCTAAGTCTGACTGAAGCTTTTATTAACCTGTACATTACCAGGAAAAGCACTCGGTATTAGATTTGTCACAATCAAACTTCAAGCAAGCAAGTTCCCCTGAGAGTGGGAGATGCTATGAAGTGAGCTTTTAACCATTTATGGGAGGGGTGAGCTTAAATTAGGTAGGAGGTTGCCACCCTCCAATCAACTAAGACTAACTGAAAAAGAATTATGTTCAGTCTCTGGTTTTAAATATATATTACCATGCTCAGTAGCACTCCTCTGTGACACTTATATGCTTATATATATGTTGTGGTTATTTTGGGGGTTCAATATGAGCTAGTAGGTGTCCTGTATGTTTCACAATTCTTGTTCAGTTAGTCTTAGCTGATAGGTAGGAGGTTGCCACCCTCCAAATTTAAGCTCACCCCTCCCACATTTAAATGGTTAAATGCTAACTCCATAGCATCTCCCACTCTCAGGGGCACTTGCTTGCAGTTTGATTGTGACAAATCTAATACAGAGTGCTTTTCCTGGTAATGTACAGGTTAATTAAAGCTTCAGTCAGACTTAGAACTATGCAACAAATTTTAACAGATTTATTATAAATCATTCTTCCTGGTAATGCACAGGTTATTAAGAATTTATATTAGTGTTAGGGACCCTTGAGATGTGGTCTGCCGTGTAGTGGCTCAGGGGCGTACAACAATTTGGCCAAAATGTTAAACTAAAAGACCATTTTATTTAATTGATATCTATACATATATATTTAGGCACTGTACCGTGTATGAGTTTCACAGGATGAGCACTGAGCTCTGTCTGTGTTTTATGTTCTGTCTCTGGTTTTAAATATATATTGCCATGCTCAGTAGCACTCCTCTGTGACACTTATATGCTTATATATATGTTGTGGTTATTTTGGGGGTTCAATATGAGCTTGTAGGTGTCCTGTATGTTTCACAATTCTTGTTCAGTTAGTCTTAGCTGATTGGAGGGTAGCAACCTCCTACCTAATTTAAGCTCACCCCTCCCACATTTAAATGGTTAAAAGCTCACTCCATAGCATCTCCCACTCTCAGGGGAACTTGCTTGCTTGCAGTTTGATTGTGACAAATATAATACAGAGTGCTTTTCCTAGTAATGTACAGGTTAATAAAAGCTTCAGTCAGACTTAGAACTTTGCAACTAATTTTAACAGATTTATTATAAATCATTCTTCCTGGTAATGCACAGGTTATTAAGAATTTATATTTGTGTTATGGACCCTTCAGATGTGGTCTGCCGTGTAGTGGCTCAGGGGCTTACAACAATTTGGCCAAAATGTTAAACTAAAAGACCATTTTATTTAATAGATATCTATACATATATATTTAGGCACTGTACCGTATATGAGTTTCACTGGATGAGCACTGAGCTCTGTCTGTGTTTTATGTTCTGTCTCTGGTTTTAAATATATATTGCCATGCTCAGTAGCACTCCTCTGTGACACGTATATGCTTATATATACACGTTGTGATTATTTTGGGGGTTCAATATGAGCTTGTAGGTGTCCTGTATGTTCCCTCTATAATTATTAGTATTCCAGTATAGAGCTGGATAATGGTTATAATGTTGAGGATTGCAGGAGAAACATTTAGCCCAATTTTCATTCCCTGTTCTTTTATGCAATTCCCTATCTGCATAACGATTATAATTAAAATTCTGATGTTGAAAGTGTTGGTGTTTACATTTTTGTTGCCTCGTAGTGGATAGTGAACTTTAGGCATGGGAATCTTTAAATCATAAAGCCTATCTCTGCGCTCAACATTATTTGGGCTATGGTATGATTCTAAACGTGCAGAACCAACCTCATTTATTGTCAGTGATGGCTTACGATCCGATTCCTTCTATTCCAATTTTGCATTCGGCCAATTCCTAACCTGGTCTTTAATGTAGTCCTCCTTGTCTCTTTTAAATTTCTTTTGTTTAGTACTGATCACTGAATCTTCTAATTTATCAATTTGTGCTTGCGTTTCTTTGTCTTTAACTTTAAATTCAGGTAGATGCTCATACGGTTCTAGTAAATCTTTTAATTAATTTTCCTGAACATTAACACTAAAGCAATAGAGAATAAATAAGATAGTAGATTACCCCCTTGGAGCGGCAGTTCAAGAATTGTACAGTGGTGTATCTTAAACTATTGTATTCCCTTGCTGTCAGAAAAAATAGAAGTCTGCCATACAAATTTGCAGGCAGAACAGCCACTACATTTGAAAGAATCCTTCTTGTCGAATGAAGACAAAAAGGTAGGATTCGTATGTGCAATGTAGTGGCTGTGGACCAGCTTATCTCTAAGGTTAGGGGACCGCCTACTAGTCAAGTCTTCTCTCGGCCCTAAAATTTCTTTTAAATCAGGGTCCATCACGAGGATCGGCCAGTGTTGCTGCAAAATACTTCTCAAATTATTCCATTGTTGGTTAAATGTCCCAATAAACCTTATTTTATTTGGAGAATTTTTATCCTTAATCTTAAGTTTTAGCAAGGAGGCCCTACTCATGTTTTTGCTATATTCATAGCCTTGTTTTATTACAGATTTGCTGTACCCTCTTGATTTAAACCATCTCTGCTGCTCTTAACTCAAAGGTTCCAGGATTAGAGCAATTTCGCTTTAGGCGAATAAATTCGCCAACAGGAACTCCCTGCATTTGGTGTCTGGATGGGAGCTAGAAGCATGTAGGATTGCATTAGTGGCAGTTTCCTTCCTAAAAATATCAGTATTCAGCTGTCCATTGACGTCAATACTGATCCACAGATCTAGAAAATCAATAGAACTAGAACTGTGTTTTGATGTTAATTTTATATTCAGATTGTTGTGGTTGAGAATATCGACGAACATCCCAAAATCCTCCGCACTGCCCTGCCAGAGGATTAGGATGTCATCGATGTATCTCAACCACAACAAAACCCGATCCGTCATATCCCTATTTTCTTCAATAAAGACTACCTCCCGCTCCCACCAACCTAAAAAAAGATTAGCGTACGAGGGAGCACAAGCAGCTCCCATGGCAGTACCTCTTGACTGAAGATAAAATTTGTTCTTAAAAACAAAATAGTTGTGTGTTAAGATAAAAGACATCAACTCCATCAAAAAATCTACTAAGTTGCGTGATAAATTCGTCATGGATAAAAAAAATGGGACGCTCTGAGGCCATCCTGATGATGGATGGAGGTATATAGAGCCTCCATTCCCTTTAAATCTCTCTCCTTGATGATCGTGCAGTCTTCTATTGCGCACGACAAAATTGTTACGCCGATGCTCGCCACAAACCGGGACCGGACCGCGGGGCTGAGGTGGGGTTATATAATCACCGACCTGAGTCCACGCAGACTGATCCGGAGTGCGCAGTTCGTAGTCGTACATCGCAGGGTCAGGATTGGAGAAGGCAGCATCGTCGTTATGGAAGCAGGAGTTCGGCAACAGGTAGTCAGGATTTCCCCGCTTCAGCTTAGGAGCGTGAGCGCGGGGGTGGCTTCTGCGCGAGGAGCGGCCTCGGCCCATGACGCCGATCTCAGCAGGAGGAGACAGCAGGCTGGCCGAAGTTCACCGCAGGGCAGCGTCGGGAAGAACCAACGCTTCAGCGCAGAAGTCCAAGGCAGGTCACTGCAAGAGGATCGCAGCAAGCCGCAGGAAAGGAAGGGTAGCCACTGCTAGGAGGGAATGCAGCAGGTACCGGTGCTGGCAACACGCTTCAGCACAGACGTCCCGGGTAGGCCACTGCAGGAGAATAGCAGCAGGCCAGTGCTGGCATCAACGCTTCAGCACAGACGTCCAGGGCAGGCCACTGCAAGGAGATAGCAGCAGGCCGCAGGAAAGGAAGGGTAGCCACTGCTAGGAGGGAATGCAGCTGTACCAGTGCTGGCATCAACGCTTCAGCACAGACGTCCAGGATAGGCCACTACAGGAGAATAGCGGCAGGCCACAGGACAGGAAGGGTAGCTACTGCTAGGAGGGAATGCAGCAGTACCAGTGCTGGCATCAACGCTTCAGCACAGACGTCCAGGGTAGGCCACTGCAAGGAGATAGCAGCAGGCCAGTGCTGGCAACAACGCTTCAGCACAGACGTCCAGGACCAGGCCTCTGGATACTCAGGAACTTGGAAGGTAAGAACGCTAGGAGAGAGGCCTGGGGTGGTTTGTGGCAGAGACAGTAACATAGAGGTAGGAATAGTTATGCTCGGCCCTGGTTCAGAGCCAACGCCTAGAATATAAAGGGCGGAGATCCAATCACAGGAGGAGGGTGTGTGAGAATTCCTCCAATGAAGTAGCACAGGGCAGAAGCTGCAATGAGAGGCAGCACCTGTGCCATTGATTGCCAGAGGAAGCCTGCAACTGCACAGGTCTGCAAGGCAAAAGTCAAAGCCAGTAGTGGATTCCTTACAGTACCCCCCCCTTCAGGTGAGACCTCCGGACGAACAAGATCCATCACAGATTTGGGGGACATGGAATTGTTCCTAAACCTCCTTAGGCGAGAGGTGGCGTTGAAAGCCCATAGTTTGTTGGGATTCCTTACAGTACCCCCACCACTGGGTGAGAAGCCTGGGTGAACAGGACCATTCATAGGTCTGGGAGACATTGAGTTGTTCCTGAAGTGTCTCCGGCGAGAATTAGGTCCACAATCCAGATGTACATTGGCGAGTGCCATGAAAGACAGCGGTGGTACTGCAGTTCTTGGTACATGGACAATGGGACCTGAGGGCTCCGGAATGGGAACATCGGAAGGACAGTAGCCAGGTGTCCGGTGCATAGTAATAGTCCAAGAGTACGGGACACAGGACACAGATTGTCGGACAAAAATGGCAGAGGGACCTTCAGAGAAGGCAATGTCTTTGGTGAAATCAGCACGGAGGAAGTTGCGAGAGTCTTTAGCTTCCAAGGAATTCCGGGTGGTGGTTAGCAAGGGAATGGGGCGGGAGGGTTCACTACACACTATTGCAGCGGTACTTTTGATACCAAGCAGGGTTGCTATCCCAAGCAATTTGCGAGAGTCTGTAGCAGTGTGTATGCAACTCTTGGTCATGGTACTGGCAGTTGAAGAAGGATCCGCTTCCTTTGGTTTGTGATCTTTAGAGAGAATGAAATCCGAATTTGTGGCTTTGGCGAAGGACATAATAAGCATGTCTATACCCATAGTGGAACCATAGAGAACAGGAACGGACGCTTCAGGTAAAGCGACGAGGTCCAGTAAGGGTGTCTTCGTCTTAGGGAGAGGCCAATTGCCATACAGAACGGGCACTTTGGGCACCGCACAGAGACCTGCGAGTAAGGAGTCTGTTTGAAAGGTGAGAAAACAGATTTTATCCAAAAAACAAGGCAGGCGGTTACGCGGTGCATCAACCTTAGGGAAAAAAGTCTTGGGGTTAAAGCTGGGTGCCTCCAACACAGAGAAAGAAGACAGAGAACTAGAGCTTGGCTTCGGAGTGGAGGTCCCAGGTACCCAGGTCTCACATGATACTGTGGGAGAAGCAATGCAAATTGTTACTGTTTTAAACATAGGGTCTTTAACATCGGTAGCTCCAGGCACCTTTTTGAGAGGTAACCCTAGTTTTGGGACAGGACAGTCAATAGCAAGTACCCCAAGTATTGTGGAAGACACAGAGAAAAATAAGTCCATTTTAAAGACGGGATCTTTTGAAAAAAGGGAATGTTCCAAATGCGATACCCCTGAGTTCGTGGTAGTAGACATACAGTCAGTAGTGGATACCCCGAATACTGTGGGCGAATCAGCGTGAAACAGTATTATTACAGGAATGGGCATCCCAGACTTTAAGTCATTTTTAATCATCCCGGAGGCTGTGGCATGATCCGTGAGAGAAACTGGGGTAAACTCTCCAACAGACACAAGGGATATCTTGCTTGTTACAGAATTGGGTCCCTGAGAATCCCTAGTGAGGGCATCAGACTCCATGGGAGACTTAGTGACAGGGGTTTTGGAACTGATTAAAGGAATTGCAGGTATCACAGATTTAATAGGAGAAATACCTTGCAAAACAGAAATTTTAGTAAAGGTGATAGGCATCACAGATAGGACAGACAGAAGTAAGCTAGGCAAGGTTGCTTCTATAACAGAAGATTTGGCAGCGGCAAAGCTTAACTCAGCGGCTGCTGGAGAACTTTTAACTACAGTGAGAAGGGACTGCAGATTTACAAAGTCAGGGATAAAGGGAGTCTCAAACTTGAAAGCCTGATCCTTCAAAAAGAAGGGCCCTAACTTTAATGGTACTGAGGGAGCAACAGCAGATACGCTGATCTCAGTAGGGGTCACTTGGAAAGGAGCATAATATGTACTGTTCGCTTTAAACCCTAGGATTTGAGAAGAGGAGAACTCAGACAGTGCAAGTGGGGTAACCACGCCTGTGCTGGTCTCTGAAGTGGGTATTTGGGAAGGAGTGTCTGGGACATCAGAAACGACAACAGATTCCACGAAAAGGGGTCTATGCTCAGAAGCAGGGGTCTCAGCTCTCTGAGTGACAGACGGGGTGAGTGAAATACCTAGGAGTAGGGATTCTGCGAACAGGTTTAGAGAAACAAACGGCTCCAGAGTACTTTTTACTGGAGCCAGTATTATTGCCGAAAGTTCAGGGGGCATAACCCCGAGAATTTTAGCCGAGTCAGAGGACAAAAGGGGTTGATCCTCTGAGGCTAAGGAGGTATCCCTGACTGACGAACTAAAGGGATCTACCAAGGAAGATTCACAGGGCTGACCTGCAGGGGTTAACATAGGAAAAACCCCAAGGGTTAAATTACTCTGTACCTGAGAATCAGAGAAATAGAAGCTAGTCTCCGAGAGTGGGGTCATAGGGGGTTCTGCCTCTTGCCCTAGGGACCTATCATTAGACTGCGGAATACTAGGGTTAACAGTAGGAACCTCACAGAGCAGACTTGCAGGGGTTAATACAGAAAAAACCTCGGAAACAGAGCTTAGAATTTTTGGTTTAGGAAAAGAGGGCAAACAGGACTCATTCTCTGGTGCTAGGGAAGACACACTGACCTGGGGACTGCAGGGATTTACAGTGGGGAACGCATAAGCCTGACTAGCAGGGGTTAAGACCGAAATAACCTCAGGGACAGAACTTAGGGAGGTTAACTCAGGATTAGGGAGCGTGGCAGCTTCTTCCTTAGCGGGCAGCGACAGAGAAATGGTTTGACCATTCTTAGGAGAGAGAGGTAACCCCACAGGTTTAGTAACAGGACTGGTAGCACAGAGAATCTGCCAAGCAGCAGCATAGCTGGCAAGGAGGGGATCCTGTTCTATTATGTGAGTGTCTAGTGTTGAGGAAAATACATGGAGTGTATCTTGAGACTGAGCCAACATGAGGAGGGCGCTCTGTTCTACTAGATGAATGTCCAGTGATGAGGCCAGGGCATAGATTGCCTCTTGGGCGTCGGCCAGTTCCAAAGGGTTCACATTATCCCAGGTTAAAGGGGAATCAGGGGAGCGAATACAAGCGGCTAGAGACTGTTTTAAGTTCAGGATGCAGTAAGCCTTAATAAAGAGATCACAACGGCATTGTCTTTGCAAAGGGGTTAAACCTTCATACGTCCACAGTTCATCAACCAGGGTTAGTACTTCACACAAATACTGGCCTTCATAGTGGGACTGATACACAGGACGGGACATAACTTCAGTTGGAAAATTGCCATCCCCCGCCACGGCGCGGTCCGGTTTTAACGGGCCGAGCATACTGTTACGCCGATGCTCGCCACAAACCGGGACCGGACCGCGGGGCTGAGGTGGGGTTATATAATCACCGACCTGAGTCCACGCAGACTGATCCGGAGTGCGCAGTTCGTAGTCGTACATCGCAGGGTCAGGATTGGAGAAGGCAGCATCGTCGTTATGGAAGCAGGAGTTCGGCAACAGGTAGTCAGGATTTCCCCGCTTCAGCTTAGGAGCGTGAGCGCGGGGGTGGCTTCTGCGCGAGGAGCGGCCTCGGCCCATGACGCCGATCTCAGCAGGAGGAGACAGCAGGCTGGCCGAAGTTCACCGCAGGGCAGCGTCGGGAAGAACCAACGCTTCAGCGCAGAAGTCCAAGGCAGGTCACTGCAAGAGGATCGCAGCAAGCCGCAGGAAAGGAAGGGTAGCCACTGCTAGGAGGGAATGCAGCAGGTACCGGTGCTGGCAACACGCTTCAGCACAGACGTCCCGGGTAGGCCACTGCAGGAGAATAGCAGCAGGCCAGTGCTGGCATCAACGCTTCAGCACAGACGTCCAGGGCAGGCCACTGCAAGGAGATAGCAGCAGGCCGCAGGAAAGGAAGGGTAGCCACTGCTAGGAGGGAATGCAGCTGTACCAGTGCTGGCATCAACGCTTCAGCACAGACGTCCAGGATAGGCCACTACAGGAGAATAGCGGCAGGCCACAGGACAGGAAGGGTAGCTACTGCTAGGAGGGAATGCAGCAGTACCAGTGCTGGCATCAACGCTTCAGCACAGACGTCCAGGGTAGGCCACTGCAAGGAGATAGCAGCAGGCCAGTGCTGGCAACAACGCTTCAGCACAGACGTCCAGGACCAGGCCTCTGGATACTCAGGAACTTGGAAGGTAAGAACGCTAGGAGAGAGGCCTGGGGTGGTTTGTGGCAGAGACAGTAACATAGAGGTAGGAATAGTTATGCTCGGCCCTGGTTCAGAGCCAACGCCTAGAATATAAAGGGCGGAGATCCAATCACAGGAGGAGGGTGTGTGAGAATTCCTCCAATGAAGTAGCACAGGGCAGAAGCTGCAATGAGAGGCAGCACCTGTGCCATTGATTGCCAGAGGAAGCCTGCAACTGCACAGGTCTGCAAGGCAAAAGTCAAAGCCAGTAGTGGATTCCTTACAAAAATACAGGCATCCTTTCCGTGTCTGATATTAGAATCAGGAGTTGAGTAATTATAGCAAAATAGCAAGGCACTCAACGCGGAATCTTGCCATGCGCATACGCAGAGACTCGATCCTCTTCACGATTGGATGAGAGGCTTTTGGCGCAAAATTGATGTCATCACCTATTGCCTTTTTATACCGGAATTGCTCCAATGCCAAATTACCACCTTAGAAGAAGCCCGTGGGGGTGAAACGCGTTGTGGTATTTATCTGCTACTGGCCCTGACTGCTGGCCTCGCTTGGACTTTATATTTTTTGGATTGGACTCTCTCTATGTGTTGGTGATTCACTCCGGCTGGAGTGATCCCTTCCATGACATTAAGCTACACTGTACTCTGACCATCTATGCACCATCAGGAGCTGAGTATACTTTTTACTCTGGTTCATATATATGCCACTGCAGCATTTATCAGTTAATGTACTGGCATTTAATTTTTTATTAAGTGCATGACCAGTCTCCTGTATGTGATCGTATTGTAGGTTTATGTTTGGGTCACTGAATTATTTCCACTGCTCCTCTCCCCTGTTCATGTGAGCTATATTTGTAGTTCTATGTTATAAGGAGGGTTTATTACAGTGCCCAACATATGGGTTTAGATAGTTCAGTGTTATTATTGTGTCATGATTCTGTTTATCTGTGTTTCTTGACATTTTTCCTGGTAGGCTTACACCACATATTTCTTTTTACATATTTTGGAGTTTAGGGCATTTGCCTTTATTGTTTTTCTATACCATCTCCTCATTGCATGACTGGCCGGTTGTTAATCACTATGGGTACTTGGTCCCCATAGAGGTTTTATAGATTGAGGTTTTGTTCATTTTTTCTCCCTATTTTTGTGTTGTAAGAGTAAGTCTCATTTTTATTTTTTGTCCATTGATACTCTTTGAGTCCAGTAGTTAGGGTTTCAGTCAGTTTTCTTTATATTTTGATTCAATAAATGTATTATTATTTTGCATTATAAGTCTTCGTGCTTTTTGTGAGGTTTCTTTTTCTTCTTCTGTTTATATATATAGATATAATTTACACCAACAACCCAATAAATAAATATATATATATAGATATAAGATATATTACACCAACAACCCAATAAATATATATATATATATATATATATATATATATATATATATATATATATATATATATAAATATTCAATTGTATGTTGTATTGCAATTTACTGGTTTGGATAGGTGCTTGCTGTATTCTCTTATTAGATGTGTTTTAATAGTCATTTGGCTTAGTTTTAATTTTGTCTGTGATGTTGTCAATTAGAGATCGGAAGTGTTCAATTAGTACTTGGATATTCTTTACCATTTCTTTGTAGATTGCTTAATCATACATGTATTTGAAATATTTATATATATATATATATATATATATATATATATATATATTCAAAAAATAAATAGATGATACCGTTCTGTGGCTAACGAAATGCTTTTATTTGTGCGAGCTTTCGAGATACACTGATCTTTTCTTCCGGCG